>NW_007735641.1:52433-71719 GCF_000696425.1 Galeopterus variegatus
AAAAAAAAAAAAAAAGAAAAAAAAAAAAAAAAACTGAAGCTGCGGGCCGGCCTGGTGGCGCACTGGAGAGTGCGCCGCTTGTGAGCCCAGCGGGAGCGTTCAGATCCCATGTGGAGACCGGTTCCGCTCACTGGCTGAGAGCGGTGCGGGTGCAACACCAAGGGTTGCGATCCCCATGCCATCCCCGGTTCGGGTGCGACACCGAGGGTTGCGATCCCGTTACCGGTCAGTAAAAAAGACAAAAAGGAAAAAAAAACCTGAAGCTGCTGCTTTAGGCCCCAGATTCGAGTTTCTGCTGTACAAATTGATAATGAGACAATTACCTTCCAAATTTCACATTACAGTCCAGGTATGAGGGGTAACAGATTTTGAGATTTGTGACCAATTCACCATTGTTAAATTTGGCGGTCTGAGTGGCTGGGAAGTGGGTTGGAGGGTGGGGAATAGAGTGTGACTGCCAATGGTTATGGGTTTTCTTTTTTGGGGGGACAAAAATGTTTTAAAATTATATTGTGGTGATGGCTACACAACACTGTGAATTGTATGGTATGTGAATTATATCTTAATAAAGCTGTTTTAAAAAAATGGTAGGCTACCAATTCAGAGTTTGGCCTAGCTCAGCTTCCTCAGCCATTCATTGACTTATTCATTCCATTGTTGATATACACTAAAGCGATTAAGGTGGGAAAAACAGGGTCTCTGACCTTTAGAAGTTCTCAGTTTAGTAGGGAAGAAAGATATTTAAATACAAAATTACAATTCAGTATGATGTGTCATAGAGAGGCACAAAAAGAGAAGGAATAATAAAGGTGAAGGTAGGCTGGGGGGTGTTCCTGGGGCTGAGAGGTTCTGCTGGCTAATGCAGGTTCAAGACAGATGAAAGAGCATTGTGCAAAAGAACAGAGATGGAAAGAAGTGTCCAAACAGTTCAGTATGGCTGGAGATTAGGGTGTTTGAAGCAACAGGGAAGTTGGACAGGTAGGCAGCATTCAGTATAGATGTCCCTGGAGCAACTTAGAAGGAAGAAAAGAAAGAGCAGTTTGGATTCTAGATCCTCCCCAACCCATTCCCAGAGCAATTCTGCTTCTATCTGTTTAATATATTGTGATTTCACATAAGACTTCATTTGAAAGCAAGAAGGGGTGGATTGTGTTTAAGAAAAAATATCATCAGTATCAGTGGAATAGTGGGACAAAAGCCAAGCTGTTGGAGTGAGCAGGACTGAAGCCATGTTGGGACCTAAAGCTTCCTGGGCTGCAGAGGGGTGGAGGATTTTAAAAAGGACAGTTTTGGGGCCGGACCGGTGGCTCACTCGGGAGAGTGCGGTGCTGATAACACCAAGGCCCCGGGTTCGGATCCCATATAGGGATGGCCGGTTCGCTCACTGGCTGGGCGTGGTGCTGACAACACCAAGTCAAGGGTTAAGATCCCCTTACCGGTCATCTTTTAAAAAAAAAAAAAGGACAGTTTTTTTTCTCTCCACTTTTGCTTCCCATCCCCTGACTTTCTTATCTCACTCGTTAAGTAGGAAAACAAGGCCGAGAAGCTAATTAGTACTTTGCAAAGCTAACAGTTCTTTCTTTGAGACTTGTAGAGTTTTGAGAAATGATCAAGGCCAAACAACTGGAAGCTGACCTTGGGCACTAGCCAAGTACACTGGCGCAAATCAAAATCTTGCAGGGTCCTGAGATAACAGTGAAGATGAGAATAGAAACCAGATGAGGCCTTGGTGAGACCTTGTACCTGACTCACAGACACGGACCGCTCGTAACACATCTCCTGCTCTCCTGCTTTTCACCTCCCACATTCCATTCCCTCAACCCTTCCTTTAAAAACCCCTCAGTAAATGTAAATCTTTAAGATGGGATAGCCTACCATTTCCTTCAGCTGAATAACATCTGCTTTTCTAACACCAACCATTTGACTTCTGAGTTTTTTTTCTTTCTTTTTCAAAGGGGTGGGCATCCGGACCTGAGTCCGGTAACAAAGCTGCAGTGGGTTGAACAGTGAATGGATGGTGAGGAAATAGAGGCAGTGACTGCAGACTCCCCATTCAAGAAACTTGGGTAATAAGGGTAGAAGAAATATGTATCCAACTCAGCAAAAGTCTTTTAAATGACTATATATGACTGGAGCAGTGGAAGAGCTACACATAAAAGCCATCAGTGTGCTGATGTCATGAGACTAAGTAAGGTTATTGGGAATTAATGTAAATACAGAGGTCCAAGGCCTGAGCCCTATGGTACCCCTGTGTTTAAAGGTCAGAGATGGACACACAAAAAGCACAAATCATTTAGTAAAATATAGATAAATGTGACTACATTAAAATTTAACGTGTATGCATGTAGACATGCCAAGACTGGAAAAAACAACTAACATATATAACCCAAAGATTAGTAACTAGAATTTATGAGGAACTCCAAAGAATAACAAAAAGATGACCCAATTTTTTAAAAGGATAATTGGTATAAGCATTTTATTGAATAAGGAACCCAATGTCCAATTATAAACATATACATATGTACGTATACACACATAAAAATGTATGTATATATATTATATATTAACCTCCCTAGTAATCTAGGAAAGGCTTACTAAAGTAACAAAATACCATTTGCGTTCATTTGCACAAGTAGAAAAATTTAGTAATTCAACAAGATCAAATTTTAGCAAGGATGTGGAATAAATGGAACTAATATGCTCCTTGTGGATATACAAAAGAGTACAATTTGGAGAGCAACTTGGCAATATCTAGTAAAGTTGAAGAAATATGTATCCTATAACCCTGCAATTCCATTTCTGGGTACAAAGATAGTCACTAAAGTATTATTTGTATTATTGACAGTTTGAACACACCTAGATACCTAATGTTTATCAACACAAGAATGCACGAATAGTGGTATAATTCAAGTAATAAAATACTATAAATCAGCTGAAAATTAACAAACTCCAGCTATGATTAAGTTATACCAAATTAGTCTTCTCACCATAAACAAGTACGAAAATGGGCAAAATTTATGAGGCAACTACTTTCAGGTAAAGGACAACAGGAAGCATAAGATTGTGATCCCTGAGAGAAAGGGAACTCATGGTGAGCTCCCAAATCACCTAGCTCCTCTATCTAGTGACAATTTCTTAACTCATGCAGAGTATGAGCCAAGTAGTGAGATCCCACTGTGCTGAGGAGGCAGAGATCAGACTTTGAGATAGCTGAAATGGCTGGACCATGAGGCAGAGAAAGGGAAAGCAGTGTGGCAAGTGAGAGGGAATTCCAGAAGTCTGTGTGTGACACAAATCACAAATCTGTGGCTGAAGGCTGGAATAATGGTTAATTTTATGTGTCAATGTGACTGGGTCATGAGGTGCCCCAATATTTACTTAAACATTATTTCTGGGTATATCTATGAAGGTATTTCTGGATGAGGTGTTCTGAATTTGAATGAGTAGATGAAGTAAAACAGATTGCCCTCCCCAATGTGGGTGGGCCACATCCAATCCATTGACAGCCTGAATAGAACAAAAAGGCTGTTTAAGAATTCTCTTTCTCTGCCTGAATGTCTTCATGCTGGGACATAGGTCTTATCCTGCCTTCAGACTTGGACAACATAACTCACACCAATGGCTCTCCTGCTTTTCAGGCCTTTGGACTCAGACTAGGGCCATACCACTGGCTCTCCTGGGTCTTCAGCTTGCAGACCTTAGGACTTCTCAGCTTCTATAATCATGTGAGTCAATTTCTTGTAAGAATCTCTCTGAACCTATTGGTTCTGTTTCAGGGAGAACCCTGACCAATATATATATACAGCTGAGCTATATATGCATAGAGTAAGACCATCTAAGGCTACCATAAAGCAGATACAATAGGGTTATGATTAGAACAGAGATACTAGAGTTAGGGAAGATAAGAGCACTGCCAGGGGAGTTCTGGCCCTGCCAAAGTGGACAGATCTCACAAATATCTCTCTACGTCCTTGGCATCCAGTTGAGATAGCAGAAAGGTTAAAACTTGGGGTAAAGACCATGGCCTAGTGTAAGATCTACTCTAGGTGTGCCCTAATAAAACCTAAAATCAAGACAATATCCACAGGAAAAAGGGTTTGAAGGTTGAGTTACACCAAGTTAGAAAGGCTTAGGAAACACTTTAGGCTGACCACCAAACTATAAAAATAAAGCAAAGCATAAAACCAAGCCTAAACAAGTAATAAGGTCATTCATCATTGAGTAATTACATTGCTTGCTAAAATAAGAATCCATACACTTAAGGGAAAGATAAGAGAATTCAGAGTATTCTTCACAATGTACAATATTAAATAAAAAAATCACTTAGCTATATACAAAGAAGCAAGAAAATATGATCCATAGTCAAGGAAAAAAGCAGTACATAGAAATGAACTCAAGATGATCCAGATGTTGGATTTAGCCAACCAAGATTTAAAAGGAACTTTATAGAAAAGACAACCTACAGAATGGGAGAAAATATTTACAAACTATGCATCAGACAAGAGATTAATATCCAGAATATACAAGGAACTCAATAATAAGAAAAAATAATCTGATTAAAAAATTGCCAAAGGAGCTGAATAGACATTTCTCAAAAGAAGACATACAAATGGCTAACAGATACATGAAAAAATGGTCAACATCACTAATTATCAGAGAAATGCAAATCAAAACTACACTGAGATATCATCTCACCCCCAAAAATAAATGTTGGCAAGGATGCAGAGAAAGGGGAAAACTTATACACTGTTAGTGGGATTGTAAATTAGTACAGCCATATGGAAAACAGTATGGAAATATCTCAAACAACTATAGATAGAACTACCATATGATCCAGCAATCACACTACTGGGTATATACTCAAGGGAATGGAAATAATCATGTCAAAGTGATATCTGTACTCCCATGTTTATCACAGCTCTATTCACAATAGCCAATATATGGAATCAACCTAAATGTCCATCAGTGAATGATTAGATAAAGAAAATGTGGTATATATACACAATAGACTACTACTCAGCCATAAAAAAGAATGAAATTCTAGGGCCAGCCTGTGGCTCACTTGAGAGAGTGTGGCGCTGACAACACCAAGTCAAGGGTTAAGATCCCCTTATGATATCTGTACTCCCATGTTTATCACGGCTCTATTCACAATAGCCAATATATGGAATCAACCTAAATGTCCATCAGTGGATGATTAGATAAAGAAAATGTGGTATATATACACAATAGACTACTACTCAGCCATAAAAATGAATGAAATTCTAGGGCCAGCATGTGGCTCACTTGAGAGAGTGTGGCGCTGACAACACCAAGTCAAGGGTTAAGATCCCCTTATGAGTATGCTAATTACCCTGATTTGATTATCACACATTGTATACATGTACTGATATTCAACTCTGCATTCCACAAATATATATAATCAATACATTTCAGTTAAAATTTTTTAAAAATTAGAAAAGGAGCTTTATAAATATGTCCAAAGAATTAAAGGAAAACATGGCCTTAACGAGTGAGTAGATAGGGAATCTCTGTAGAGAAATGGAAATTATAAGGGAATAAACAGAAGTGCTAAAACTAAAAAAATAAATAATTGAAACAAAAAAATTCACTAAGTAGCTTAATAGCATGTTAGAGACAACAGAATACAGTGAGTGAACTTGAAGACAGATCAGTAGAAATTATCTCATAATGAACAGACCCTCTGAGACATTCTGAGGCAATATCAAATAGTCTATCATATGCGTAAAGGTACTCCCATAAGAAATAGAGACAGATTAGGGCAGAAGGAAATATCTTTAAAGTAATGTTCAAATTTCCCAAATGTGATAAAAACCAATGACTAAAAGACTCATGAAGCTAAGCAAACTATAGACAAATAAAAAGATAACTGCAGTTTCTCATCAGAGTCAAGGTATACCAGAAGACAATTAAAGGGTTTCTTTTAAATGTTGGGGAAAAAAACACTGTCATCTCAGAATTCTATGTCCAGCAAAAATATCCATCACTGGCAGAACTGCACTGCAAGAAGTTTTAAAGGTTGCCCTTTAGACCAAAGGGAGATAAGACCAGATGGAAATTTGGAACTACAGGAAGGAATGAAGACCATCACAGTAAATGAATGGGTAAATATAAAAGACTGTTTTCTCATAATTTACTTAAAGAACTGACTGTTTCAAATAAAAATAATAGAGACATTGTGGGGGGGGGGGTTTACAACAAATACAGATGATTCCCGACTTAGGATGATTCAACTTAAAGTTTTTGGACTTTACAATGGGTTTATTGGGATGTAACCCCATCATAAGATGAGAAGCATCTGTACAGAAGTAAAAGACATAACAACCACCACCAAAGCCTGGATTGTGGGGAAGATAAATGGACTAACATTGTTATGAGGTTATTACATTTGTGAGGTGGAAGCATGAAGTGGGAAACAAGAAGTGGGCATTTGCAGTGCTAGGTGTGATGTGAGAAGGGGTATGGTAAAGTAGGAAGTGAATGTGAAGATGTTCAATAATGACCATATCCTGGGTCATAAAACAAGCTCTAATAAATGTAAAAGGATTGAAATAAAACAAAGTATATTCTCTGACCATAATGGAATTAAACTAGAAATCAATAACAAACATAAAAGGAGAATCTCCAAACACTTGATAATTAACACAATTCTAAATAATCCATGGGTCAAAAAGCAAGAATCCAGGAACATCAGAAAACATTTCTAACTGAATGAAAATAGAAATATAATGTATAAATATCTATGGAATGAAACTTCTACTTCTGGCTACAATGAAACATGGACCCAAGATTTACACTCCTAAAACAACAACTCCGGCAACAACAATAAAACCACAAAATACTTGAAACAGTGGTTTTCAAGACATTATACACTGCGCAACAAAGGGCAGCAATTTTCAAGAGTCAGGAAACAAATAAGGTGAGCCCTACAATCACCAAGCAACAACAATAAAACCACAAAATACTTGAAACAGTGGTTTTCAAGACATTATACACTGTGCAACAAAGGGCAGCAATTTTCAAGAGTCAGGAAACAAATAAGGTGAGCCCTACAATCACCACAGCTCACTATCTTGAATTTCCAGGCAGAGGCACAGAAAGGGGAGAAACTGAGGCTGAGCCCAATGGACTCCCTAAATTGAGAAAATAGAGCAAAGAATTTGGAGAGAACAAAGCTGCTACAGTTTAAAAGATGTATGAGCTGGCCTGTTAGCTCAGTTGGTTACAGCATGGTGCTGATAACACCAAGGTCCCAGGTTTGAACCTTGTACTGGTCATCCACCAAACAAAGCAACAAAACAACAAAAGCAATGACAACAAAGAAATAAAAGATGGAACACCATGGAGGATAGAGCTGGGCAAAGAGATCCCTAGAGGTCTACAGAGGTTCCTCCTCATGTATTCAGCACAGCGCTCTTTAGTAAATGAGGAAACTACCCAAGGTCAAAGAAAAAACCACCCAAAAGTATTAAATGACACAGTATCTGGCACTCACGAAGGTGCAGGAATAGTGTCTGTTCCCACCAGCCAGAGTGGAAAAACTCATAATTCATAAGGCACTGGCTACTCAGGAAGGTGTTAACCTGAGTAATGGGAAATAATCAGCCTTAGACTAAGCACAGCTCTGGACCCACCTGATAAATCATAAAAGTAAGACCTAAAGAATAAAACTGCTTCCAAGTATCTTAAATACATCCAAAAACAAAGCTCAAGAAAATGTACAGGAATAAAAAATGACCAGCATTCATCAAGGTAAAATTTATAATGGCTGGCTTCCAGACTATTGCTAGGCATACAAGTGAGCAGGAAAACATGACCCATAATGAGAATAACCCGACAATCAAAACTAACCCAGAACTGACACAGATGTTAAAATAAGCAGAGGAAGACAATAAAATTAATTTTAATTGTATCCATGTTTACAAAATTGAGACATACAAAAATAGCAGAAAAAATAATGGCAAAATTTTTCCAAACATAATGAAAGATATGAACCCACAGATCTGAAGCTCAACTGCAAGCATGAGAAATGTAAAGAAAATTATAACAAGTCACATAATCAAATTGCTCAAAGCCAGATCAAATCCTAAAGACAGCTAGAGAAAAAAGACATGTTCCTTACAGAGGAACAAAGATAAAGATGATATCAAATTTCTTGTCAGAAATAATGCAAGTGAGAAGACAGTAGAGCAACATCTTTAAAATATTGAAAGAAAAAAAACCTTTAAAATATTGAAAGAAAAAAAACCTTTAAAATATTGAAAGAAAAAAAAACCCTGTAAATCTGGAATTATATACCCTCAGTGTCGCGCCCATACCGGACCGGGACCGGCAACGGGATCACAACCCTCGGTGTCGCGCCCGCACCTCGCTCAGCCAGTGAGTGGCCGGTCTGTATGTGGGATCCGAACCCTTGGCGGGAGCGCCACCGCACTCCCAAGCAGCGCACTGTAGCAGTGCACCACCGGGCCGGCCCCTAAAAAAAATATCTTTTAACAAGGTGAAAGACATTTTCAGATATACAAAAGCCAAAAGAATTTATTACCACCAAACTAACAGTATAAGAAATGATAAGGGATGTCCCTCAGGCAGAAGAAAAATGACACCAGATAGAAACCTGGATCTACACAAAGGAATGAAAAGCAATAGAAATGGTAACAACATGGGTAAATATATATGACTTTTTTTTTCTTATTATTTGAATCTCTTTAAAATATAAAAGGGCAGAGTAGGTGGCTCCTAGCCTCTGTTACCCCACAGAAACATAAAAAAATAAGCAGTAACCATTAGAACCAACTTCGTCAGGACTCTGGAAAACAGTTAAAGGTTTATAACAACAGGGCTGACTGGTTAGCTTGGTTGGTTAGAGCACAACCTTTAAAACAAACAAACAAACAAAAACAAACCACCAAGGCCATGGGTTAGGATCTCCATGCCAGCCAGCTGCCAAAAAATTTTAAAAATATGAAAAATTAAAAAATAAAAAGGTTTACAACAATCAAGTGAATACTGAATCAAGAAAAAGGCAACCTAAAAATGGTAGGAAAGCTTTGCAGCACTTTTACTTGCCTATGTCCCATTGACTTCCCAGATTGACAGCGATCAAGAAGACAGAAGCCTGCATTCCCACTTTGGGACCCTTGGGAGTTCCAGAGGGAGCAGCAGGGCAAACATTATTTGCAAAGTATTGTGTATGTCTGTGGACTACCTGAAGGAATGATGTAGGTGCTATCTCTATTCCACTGAAGGTGGAACTCACTGAGGCTGGAAAAGCAGTGGGCATTGCTCAAAAACATTGTAAGGCAAACAAACAACCCGCATATGCCTGGGGCAAAAGATTACTGTCGAGACATACAACGGTCTGCTCATATGGACTGGTTTGTGTTCCCTAAAATTCATATGTTGAATTCTAACCCGATGTGACTGTATTTGGAGATAGTGCCTTTAAAGAGGTAATTAAAGTTTAATGAGGTCATAAGGGTTGGACACTAATATAAAATGACTGGTGTCCTTACAAGAAGTGGAAGAGACACCAGGGATGTGCGCACACAGAAAAAAGGTCATGTGAGGACCCAGTGAGAAGACAGCCATCTGCAAACCAATGAGAGAAGACTCAGGAGAAACTAGTCTGCTGGCACCTGGATCTTGGACTTCTGGCCTCTAGAACTGCGAGAGAATGAATTTCTGTTTAAGCCACCCAGTCTGTGGTATTCTGTTATGGTATAAACTTCCTAAAATCTGGGAGGAAAAGTTGGAGAGCATTCCTCTGGGAGATCAGGGCATTCATAATCACGCATGTATAAGAAGAAATTTAGAAGGCCATATGCACACCCAGGGCAAGATGCATGCTTAGAAAATACCTGACAGGGGGCCACTTGGGAGAGTGCGACGCTGGGAGTGCAGTGGCCCTCCTGCTGTGGGTTTGGATCCTATATAGGGATGGCCGGTGCAATCACTGGCTGAGCGCGGTGCCGCTAACACCAAGCCAAGGGTTACGATCCCCTTACCGGTCACAAAAAAGACAAAAAAAAAAAAAAAAAAAAAAAAAAAAAAAAAAAAAAAGAAAAAGAAAAAGAAAGAAAATACCTGACAGGACCCTAAGCTTTCACCTTGGGCTGATCACAAGGATCAGTGCAGGCCTAGCTAAGTGTTGAAGAAATGCTGCAGCACAGAGGCAATCTTCAAAGATTGGGAGAGTTGTGTTTTTCCCTTCTATTTTTAGCTCCTGATATTCAAGGAATATCTGTCAAAACACTAGCTGAACACAAGATAAAAGAAACAGAGACTTCAGTGACCATACATGAAAATAAGTTTTTGCAAAAATACTTTGGGAAAGTCACTAAACAAATGGACTACTACAGTCTTCAATTATTAAAACACACACACACACACACACACACACACACACACACACACACAGAGAGCAAACTTGGGGAGAAAAAATAAACTGGGCTTCACCAAAATAAAAAACTTTTGTGCATCAAAGGACATTATCAAGAAAGTACAAATACAACCCACAGAATGGGAGGAAATATAATGGGAGAGAAGCATAAATCTGATAAGGGTGTGATATACATAACATATCAAGAACCTCTACAACTCAACAACAAAAAGAGAAATATCCAATTAAAAAATGGGCAAAGAACTCAAATAGACATTTCTCTAAAGACATACAAATGGCTAACATGCACACCAAAAGATGCTCAATATCATTAGTATTTGAGGAAATGCAAATCAAGACCACAATGAGATACCAGGTCACATCCACTAGGAAGTTTATAATAAAACAACCAAAAAATGGAAAATGACAAGTGTTGGTGAGGATGTGGAGAAATTGGAGCCCTCATACATTGTTGTAGGCAACAGTTTGGTAGTTCCTCAAAAGTTAAAAACTAAACTCCTCAAAAGTTAACATATGACCCCACAATTCTACTTCTAGATAGATTCCATTATCTAGAATTCTACTTCTACTTATACTCAACAAAATGGAAAGCAGGGACCAAAACAGATAGTCATATGCCAGTGCTTACTGCAGCATAATCCACAGTAGATAAAAGGTGGAAACAACCCAAGTGTCCATCAACAGATGAAAAGATAAACAAAATATGATACATACGTATAATGGAATATTATTCAGCCTTGGAAAGGAATAAAATTCTGATATATGCTATAACACAGATGAGCCTTGAAAACATCGTGCTATGTGAAATAAATCAGACACAAAAAGATAAATATTGCATGATTCCACTTATACAAAATATCTAGAATAGGCAAATCCATAGCAACAGAATGTAGATTAGAGGTTACCAGAATGGAGAATTATTGCTTAATGGGTATAGAGTTTCTGTTTGGAGTGATGGAATGTTTTGGAAATAGATAATGATGATGATTTAATGACATTGTGAATATAATTAATGCCACTGAACTTCACACTTAAAAATGGTTAAAATGGCAACTTTTATGTTATATATATCTTACCATATTTATGATATATTTATTATTTATGTTATGTATATTTTACCATGAAAAAAGGATAATTGTCTGTTAAATAAAAAATAATAACTATGCCTCAACATAATAAAGGGCATATATAAAAAGCCTACAGCTAATATCATACTCAAGGGTGAAGACTGAAAGTTTCTTTTCTAAGATCAGGAGCAAGGCAAAGATGCCTACTCTCACCCTTTATATGCAACACAATGTTGGAAGTCCTAGCCAGAGCAATTAGGCAAGAAAAAAGAAATAAAAAGCATCTACATGGGAAAAGAAGGAGCAAAACTCTCTTTCTCTGCAGGTGACATGATCTTGTATATAGAAAACCTTAAAGATTTTACCAAAAAATGTTAGAACTAATGAACAAATTCCGCAAAGTTGCAGGATACAAAATCAGCATGCAAAAATCAAGTGCATTTCTATATGCTAGCAGTGAATAACCAAAAATGAAATTAAGAAAACAATCCATTTATGATAGCATCAAAAAGGATAACATACTTAGTAATAAACCTAACCAAGGAAGTAAAAGACTTGTACATTTAAAAATACAAAACATTGCTGAAATTTAAAAAGACACATAAATGAAAAGACATACTGTGTCTGTGGACTGGAGGGCTTCATATTAAGATGACAATACTACCCAAAGTGATCTACAGATTCAATACAATACCTATGAAAATCTTAATAGTATTTTTTGTAGATATAGAAACATTCACCCTTAAATTCATAAAGAATCTCAAGGGACCTGAATAGCCAAAACAATTTGGGAAATGAACAAAGCTAGGACTCACACTTCTGGATTTCAAAACATATAACAAAACTACAATAATCAAAACAGCATGGTACTATCAAAGACTAACAAAGATATAGATCATTGGAATAGAATAGAGTCCAGAAATAAACCTTTGTGTATATTGTCAAGTGATGTTGAACAAGACTGACAAGAGTGCCAATGGGGAAAGGACAGGCTTCAAAGACTAACAAAGATATAGATCATTGGAATAGAATAGAGTCCAGAAATAAACCTTTTTGTATATTGTCAAGTGATGTTGAACAAGACTGACAAGAGTGCCAATGGGGAAAGGACAGGCTTTTCAACAAATGATGTTGGTAAACTGGATATCAACATGCAAAATAATGAATCTGAAACCTTATCTTACACCATGTACAAAAATTAATTCAAAGGGGATTAAAGACCTAAATATAAGACCCACAACTATAAAACTCCTTAAAGAAAACATAGTGGGACTTGGCAATGATTTCTTGGATATGATAAAAGCACAGATGACAAAAGCAAAAATAGTCAAATGGGACTATATCAAACTTAAAACTTTTATGTATCAAAGGACACAGTTGTCAACAGAGTAAAAAGGCAACCTATAGTATGGGAGAAAATATTTGAAAATCATATAACTGACAAGGGATAAATATCTAGAATATATGACAAACTCCTACAACTCAACAGCAAAAAATCAAATAACACAATTAAAAAATGGACAAAGGACTTGAATAGACATTTCTCCAAAGACAAGACAGAAATGGCCAAACAAGCACGTGAAAAGATGCTCTACATCAATAAATCATTAGAGAAATGCAAATCAAAACCACAATGAAATATCATCCTACACCCATTAAGATGGCCCAAAAAAGCCATAAAATAACAATGGCAAGGATGTGGACAAATTAGAACCTTTGTGCATTGAAGGCGGAATTGTAAAATGATGCAACCACTGTGGAAAACAGTGTAGAGTTTCCTCAAAATATTAAAAATAGAACAACTACATGATCCAGCAAACCCACTTCTGGGCATACATCCAAAAGAATTGAAAGCAGGATTTTGAAAAGATACTTGAATGTCCATGTTAACAGCAGACAGGAAGTGGAAGCAACCCAAATGTCCATGGATGGATGAATTAACAAATATGGTGTTTACATACAATGGAATATTATTCAGCCTTAAAGGGAAGGAAATCTTGTCCTGTGTTACAACATGGATGAATCTGGAGGATATTATGTTAAGTGAAATAAGCCAGTTACAAAAAGACAAATCTGTATGATTCCACCTATGTACATGAGGTATCTAAAGTAATGAAATTCATAGAAACAAAATAGAATGGTGGTTACCCAGGGTTGGGGGGAAGGGAAAGAGGAGAATTGTTTAATGGGTATATAGTTTCAGTTTTGCAAGATGAAAAGGTTCTGGAGATCTGTTTTACAACGATGTGAATATGCTTAACACTACTGAAAGGTACACTTAAAAGTGGTTAAGATGTAAATTTTATGTTGTGTTTTTTTACCACAATAAAAAAATAACAACAATATATTGTGAAGTTTATATCGTGTAAAAGTAAAATACAAAACAATAATAGCATAGGGCCAGAAGGGCAGAAATGAAAGGATAATATTACAAAGTTCTTATACTATAGATGATGTGTCTACTTACTACATGAAGGTAGGCCCTGATGAGTTAAAATACACCTCACCCCAGTTAGACTGGTTATAATAAAAAAGACGGTGAATAACAAATGCTGGCGAGGGTGTGGAGAGAAGGGAATGCTCCTGCACTGTTGATGGGACTGTAAATTAGTACAACCGCTATGGAAAACAGTTCGGAGGTTTCTCAAACAACTACAGATAGACCTTCCATACAATCCAGCAATCCCGCTTCTGGATACATACCCAGAGGAATGGAAATCATCCTGTTGAAGGGATACCTGCATTCCCATGTTCATCACAGCTCTGTTTACAATAGCCAAGACAAGGAAACAACCTAAATGTCCATTGATGGATGATTGGATAACGAAACTGTGGTATATATACACCATGGAATACTACTCTGCTGTAAAAAAGAATGAAATTCTCCCATTTGCAACAACATGGATGAGCTTGGAGAAACTTATGTTGAGTGAAATAAGCAAAGCACAGAGGGATAAATACCGTATGTACTCACTCATATGTGGGAACTAAGAGAGAAAGAAGGAAGGAAAGAAAGACCACAGTGGTGCGTTGGACTTGCAGAAGGAGAGAACATACCTTAGGATACAGTTTGGAGTGGGAGGGGGTAATGGGGGAGGGAGAGGAGATGGGGGATAACTGGGTGGGGGACACAGGGTACAAATGCAATTTGTGTAATGGGCAAGCTGCCAGTGTGAATCTGGCCTTCACATCTTGGACACGAGGGGTGACAATCAGCTCTGTATCTCATGAATATTCACAACCAATAAAATATATAAATAAATAACCACTAAAATAACAAAACAAAGAATTATAGCTAATAAGTCAACAAAGGAGAAAATAGAATAATAAAAAGTACTTGGTTAATCCAAAAGAAAGCAAGAAAAGAGTGTAACAGGAACAAAGAACATATAGGACAAATACAAAACAAATAGCAAGTTGACAGGATCAAACCTAATAATATCAATAATCTCATTAAAAGTGAATGTTCTAAATACCCAATTAAAGACATAGGATATAATAAAAAAGCATTTGACAAAATTCAACACCCATTCATAATCAAATAAAAAAATTTCCCAGCAAACTAGGAAAAGAAGGGAACTTCCTCAACCTAATAAAGGGCATGTTTGAAAGCCTACAACTAACATTATACTTAATTAGGAAACACTAATTGGGACAAGGTAGGGACGTCCACTCTCTCAGTTCTATTCAACATTACAAGGGCAAATAAAGGCAAGAAGAATTAAATGACATACAGATTAGAAAGGAAGAAGTAAAAATGTTCTTTATTTGCAAATAACATGATTGTGGTTCACAGAAAATCCTAAACAATCTATAAACACAAAAAGCAAAAACTACTAAAACTAAGTGAGTTTAGCAAGATCACCAGAAAGAAAACAGAGTCAATATACCTAACTTAATTGTATTTCTATATCTAGCCACAAACAATTGGAATTTTACATTTAAAAATATGATATCTATTACAATAGCATAAAAACATGAAATACTGAAGAGATAAGGTTAACAAAATATGTGCAAGATCTGTATGCTAAAACATTACACTAAATCTGTAAAACATTTTTGAGAGAAATTAAAGATCTAAATAAATGGAGAGATATATCATCTTCATGGATTAGAACACTCAATATTGTCAAGATAGCTGTTGTTCTCATATTGATCACACTGATCTACAGATTCAGTGCAATCCCAATCAAAATCCCATGGTTTTTTTTTTTTTTTGTATAAATGGACAAACAACTAAAATTTATATGAGTATGCAAGGAACCTAGAATAGTCAAATCAATTTTGAAAAAAAGAAATAACAATTTAAGACTATAGTAAATGTTATAGTAATCAAAATAGTATGCTGCTGGCATAAACAAAGACATATAGTTCTATGGAACAGAATAGACAGTCCAGAAAAGGACTAACACATATGTGGTCAACTGGTCTTCTACACTGACACCATTGTAATTCAAAGGCAAAAGGTGCTGGAACATTAGATGTATTTAGTTGTCTGATACTATTAAGTTATCACCCCAAAACTTAGTGGCTTAAATAAAAAAACATTTATTATTTCACAGTTTCTGTGAGTCAGGAATTTGGGAGTGGCTTAGGTGAGTGATTCTGGCTCAGAACCTTTTATAAGGTGGCAGTTAAGATGTCAGCCATGGCTACAGTCATCTTAAGGCTCAACTAGAGTTGTAGGATCTGTTTCCAAGATACCACATTCACTTGGTTGTTGAGAGAAGGCCTCATTTCTTTGCTCACTCTTGGCAGAAGGTCTCAGTGCCTCGCCACATGGATCTCTCCATATAGCTGTGCTTGAATGTCCACATCACATGGCAGTTGGCTTCCCTCAAAGCGAATGAGCCAAGGGAAAGATAGAGCAAAGGGATGCCAGTCCCTTTTATGCCTTAATCTTGGAAGTCACAAACTATCACTACCACCATGTTCTATTAAATAAAACCAAGTTTTTAAGTACAGCCCACACCTAAAGGAGAAGAATTGGGCTCCATCTTTTGAAGGAGGGAATACCAAATAAATTATGGGCAAACAGTTGTAAAATGCCCACACTAGATATCCATTTGGAAAAAATGAACAACCCCTACCTCACACCACACACAAAAATTAATTCAAAATGGATCGCAGAACTGTATATGTAAAGGCTAAAACTATAAACTTCTAGAATGAAACAGGAGATAATTTTTGTGACCTTGGCAAAGGCAAAGATTGCTCAGACAGTACACAAAAAGCACTTACCATTTAAAAAAACTCAATGTTGGGCCGGCCCGGTGGCGCACTGCGCTAGTGCGCCGCTTGGGAAGCACGGCGGCACTCCCGTCGAGGGTTTGGATCCCACATACAGACCGGTTCCCGCTCACTGGCTGAGCGAGGCGCGGGGGCAACACCGAGGGTTGCGATCCCGTTGCCGGTCCCAGTCTGGTACAGGGGCAACACTGAGGGTTGCGAACCGTTGCCGGACACGGAAAAAGACAAAAAAATAAAAAATAAAAAATAAAAAATAAAAAAACTCAATGTTGTAAACATATCAATTTGGATAAATCTCAAAAAACAATGTAAGTAAAAAAAGCAAAATAGCACAATAATGATACAAAGTTAAAGAATACTAAACGGTAATATACCTAATATGACATCTACATATATATTAAGTATAAATGCATGCACGGGAAGAAAACAGCTTCAACATTACATTTACCTCTGGCCAGGGGGGGGAGAGAGAGGGAGAAAGAGAAATGGCATCCAGATGGCATACACAAAGGAATTTCAATTATAGCTATAATGTATTATTTCAAGAGCTAAAACATGGCAAAATATAAACATTCAGTAAATCTGGGTGATAGATATATCAAGTATTCATCATATTATTCTCTACATATTTCTGAGCTTTTAAATACTTCATAATAATAATTAACACCTTTAAAGGACCCAGTGGATTTGGTAATAGGAGATTATTGGTGATCCTGACTAGGAAAACCCCCATTATTATTTATATCAGGGGCTGATCACCTATTTCTGTAAATAAAGTCAGTGGAACACAGACACATTTATTATACTATGTACTGTCTGTGGCTGCTTTTCTACTACAAGAGTACAAGAATACAGTAGTTGTGACAGAGACCACATGGCTTCCAAGCCCAAAATATTTACTATCTGGCTTTTAGTAAAAAGTTTGCCAACACCTATAGATGTGATTTATATCATCTACAATTCTTGGCTTAATGCCTTACACATAGTAGGCTTTCAAGAAAAGAGCTAGTTTTCATAAACAGGGCATGTTTATTAGTTTGTTCAATAAATATTAGTTGAGCTTCGAATAAATGCCAGATAATATGGTAGGCACTGATTTTATATATATAGTCAATGAGACAGAGCTGGCCCCTAAATGAATATCTTTGTTCCTGAGATCCAGGTTGCTTCAGGGTGTAATCCAGTAGACTTTATTGTGCTACCTCCCACTAGAGGGCAGCCTGAAGCTAGTCTATAATGGTACCATAATAGCTGTTAGCCCCAACAGTCTAACTACCAGTGAAGAATTGTCCAGTGAGGAAATGTCCTGAAGGACAAAAACCGAACTACATAAGGTTTGTATTTATTTTCTTAATATTATCATTAACAAAATTATAAAATGGATCAAGTTTGTGTTTGGAACTCCTACCCTCCTATTTCTTCACCCTTTCTACCCTTTTCCCCGCAGAGGTGAAGTGAACCATTATGGTAAGTAAAAAATGTGGCAGAAACAAGCAGTTGCATCTTTCACCAATAGGTCGGTCAGAGCGGGAAGGGGAAAAGGATATTCCAGGAGAGGGATGGATCAAGCTGGTAAGCATAGAATTGCAGGCCAGAAGCAACCCTGGAAGCAGAAATAGGAGTGTGCTTGCTGGCACACAGACACCAACTGTGTGTCACCCATATGAAAAGAAGAGAAGAAACATATACCTTCTATTCATCAATTCACTATTTTACTATGCACCTACCACCTACTTTGTGCCAAAAGAGGATACAGCAATAAACACTACAGACACAGTATCAGCCTTTTAAGAGCACACAGTTAACAGGAAAATCAGACATTAAGCAAATAGACAGAAGTGTGCTGAATGTTCCAAAGAAGTAAAGACTCAGTTGCTAATTGCACAAGAAATCAATAAAAAACAGTGGTATAAAACAATCATTTTATGATTGTCAGGAATTCTATGATTCCAGGTGAACTGGCTTGTTTCTACTCCACAATGTCTGTGGCCTTGACTAGGAAGTCTAGGAGTGATTGATGGTAGGAGGCTGGAATCATTTAGAGGCGTGTTCATTCACTTAACTAGTAGATGATGCTGGCTGTCTGCCAGGACTTCAGAGGAACTCTGGGCTGGAACATATACACATGGCTTCTCCATGCAGTCTCTCCATATGGGCTAGTCTGGGCTTCCTCACAGTATGGTAGCTTAGTTGTAAGAGCAAGCATTCCAAGAGAAAAGGTGGAAGTGCACAGCATTTTTTTGATCCAGTCTGGGAATCCCACAGCATCACTTCTGCCCTATTTTATTGGTCAAGGCAATCACAAAGATCTGCATAAGATTCAAGGGGAAGAGAATACCTCCCACCATGGGATGAAAGAAGAGTCAAGATCATATAAAAAGATGAAGTTATTACTGTAGCCGTCTTCAGAAAATACCATCTGCCACAGGCTGTCACAGGAGGGGGATATAACTTAGCCTAAGGTGTCAGTCAAGAAAGGCCTTTGACGGGGCCTGTGGACTGGCCTACAATCCCACTCTCCCCGCGGATCTCTGACGGGGCTGGTA
>NW_007735641.1:72719-75178 GCF_000696425.1 Galeopterus variegatus
GACACGGAAAAAGACAAAAAAATAAAAAATAAAAAATAAAAAATAAAAAAACTCAATGTTGTAAACATATCAATTTGGATAAATCTCAAAAAACAATGTAAGTAAAAAAAGCAAAATAGCACAATAATGATACAAAGTTAAAGAATACTAAACGGTAATATACCTAATATGACATCTACATATATATTAAGTATAAATGCATGCACGGGAAGAAAACAGCTTCAACATTACATTTACCTCTGGCCAGGGGGGGGAGAGAGAGGGAGAAAGAGAAATGGCATCCAGATGGCATACACAAAGGAATTTCAATTATAGCTATAATGTATTATTTCAAGAGCTAAAACATGGCAAAATATAAACATTCAGTAAATCTGGGTGATAGATATATCAAGTATTCATCATATTATTCTCTACATATTTCTGAGCTTTTAAATACTTCATAATAATAATTAACACCTTTAAAGGACCCAGTGGATTTGGTAATAGGAGATTATTGGTGATCCTGACTAGGAAAACCCCCATTATTATTTATATCAGGGGCTGATCACCTATTTCTGTAAATAAAGTCAGTGGAACACAGACACATTTATTATACTATGTACTGTCTGTGGCTGCTTTTCTACTACAAGAGTACAAGAATACAGTAGTTGTGACAGAGACCACATGGCTTCCAAGCCCAAAATATTTACTATCTGGCTTTTAGTAAAAAGTTTGCCAACACCTATAGATGTGATTTATATCATCTACAATTCTTGGCTTAATGCCTTACACATAGTAGGCTTTCAAGAAAAGAGCTAGTTTTCATAAACAGGGCATGTTTATTAGTTTGTTCAATAAATATTAGTTGAGCTTCGAATAAATGCCAGATAATATGGTAGGCACTGATTTTATATATATAGTCAATGAGACAGAGCTGGCCCCTAAATGAATATCTTTGTTCCTGAGATCCAGGTTGCTTCAGGGTGTAATCCAGTAGACTTTATTGTGCTACCTCCCACTAGAGGGCAGCCTGAAGCTTGTCTATAATGGTACCATAATAGCTGTTAGCCCCAACAGTCTAACTACCAGTGAAGAATTGTCTTCAGGGTGTAATCCAGTAGACTTTATTGTGCTACCTCCCACTAGAGGGCAGCCTGAAGCTAGTCTATAATGGTACCATAATAGCTGTTAGCCCCAACAGTCTAACTACCAGTGAAGAATTGTCCAGTGAGGAAATGTCCTGAAGGACAAAAACCGAACTACATAAGGTTTGTATTTATTTTCTTAATATTATCATTAACAAAATTATAAAATGGATCAAGTTTGTGTTTGGAACTCCTACCCTCCTATTTCTTCACCCTTTCTACCCTTTTCCCCGCAGAGGTGAAGTGAACCATTATGGTAAGTAAAAAATGTGGCAGAAACAAGCAGTTGCATCTTTCACCAATAGGTCGGTCAGAGCGGGAAGGGGAAAAGGATATTCCAGGAGAGGGATGGATCAAGCTGGTAAGCATAGAATTGCAGGCCAGAAGCAACCCTGGAAGCAGAAATAGGAGTGTGCTTGCTGGCACACAGACACCAACTGTGTGTCACCCATATGAAAAGAAGAGAAGAAACATATACCTTCTATTCATCAATTCACTATTTTACTATGCACCTACCACCTACTTTGTGCCAAAAGAGGATACAGCAATAAACACTACAGACACAGTATCAGCCTTTTAAGAGCACACAGTTAACAGGAAAATCAGACATTAAGCAAATAGACAGAAGTGTGCTGAATGTTCCAAAGAAGTAAAGACTCAGTTGCTAATTGCACAAGAAATCAATAAAAAACAGTGGTATAAAACAATCATTTTATGATTGTCAGGAATTCTATGATTCCAGGTGAACTGGCTTGTTTCTACTCCACAATGTCTGTGGCCTTGACTAGGAAGTCTAGGAGTGATTGATGGTAGGAGGCTGGAATCATTTAGAGGCGTGTTCATTCACTTAACTAGTAGATGATGCTGGCTGTCTGCCAGGACTTCAGAGGAACTCTGGGCTGGAACATATACACATGGCTTCTCCATGCAGTCTCTCCATATGGGCTAGTCTGGGCTTCCTCACAGTATGGTAGCTTAGTTGTAAGAGCAAGCATTCCAAGAGAAAAGGTGGAAGTGCACAGCATTTTTTTGATCCAGTCTGGGAATCCCACAGCATCACTTCTGCCCTATTTTATTGGTCAAGGCAATCACAAAGATCTGCATAAGATTCAAGGGGAAGAGAATACCTCCCACCATGGGATGAAAGAAGAGTCAAGATCATATAAAAAGATGAAGTTATTACTGTAGCCGTCTTCAGAAAATACCATCTGCCACAGGCTGTCACAGGAGGGGGATATAACTTAGCCTAAGGTGTCAGTCAAGAAAGGCCTTTGACGGGGCCTGTGGACTGGCCTACAATCCCACTCTCCCCGCGGATCTCTGACGGGGCTGGTA
>NW_007735642.1:0-11842 GCF_000696425.1 Galeopterus variegatus
TCTCTCTCTCTCTCTCTCTCTCTCTCTCTCTCTCTCTCTCTCTCTCTCTCTCTCTCTCCTCTCTCTCTGCTTCCCCCCCATACAATCTCTGTGTTTATGTATCCAAGGCCAAGACCAAGGACCAATGTCTCTATCTTGAACCCTCTTCTTTTCCCCATAAGTTCTATGGCATTAAATACAGCTGTGTACTAATGGCTCCCAAATTTATATCTTGAGCCTCAAGCTCTGTCCTAAACTTCAGACGTGAATACCTAGATGTTCAATTAACGTGTGTAATGGATATCCAATAATCCCATCAGATTTGGCATGGCTCACAATTTTACTTTCTTTAGGTCTTTCTGCAAACATCACTTCACTACTGAAGCTTCCTCAACAAACACATAAAAGAGAAACCATACCTTAAGACTTTCTATTTTCCTTGTAATGTTAACTTAAGTTTTTCTACATAGCACTTACACCATTTGACATATATTATTTATTTATTGTCTGTCTTCCCCTACTGGAAAGTCAGCTCCATACATATAAGGACTAATTTTGCTATCTTCACAGCTATATTTCCAGAGCTAGGTATAATCATAGGCTGGTAATATGCTCTCAAAAAATAATTTTTAAAATAATATCCCTTAATATCCCTCACACCAGGCCTTTCCTAATTCAGAAAACTATTTAATATATACCCATTTACTCAGAACAAAAACACCCAGAAATACTCCTGATTCTTCTCTCTCACACTCCACATCCCGTTCTGTCAGTCTAACACAAAATGCATCCCACATCCTAACATTCCTCATCGTCTTAGTTGCTATTCACTTTCAGTTTGAGACATCATCCTGTCTCACTGGATTATTTCTGTAGCCTCCAACCCCTTTTCTTGCACCCTCAATTTTGACCCTCACAAGTAATCCTACTATATACTGCAGCTGAGGGATTTTTCTAAATCGTAAGTCCAATTATACCACACCTATGCTCAACATCTCCTAATGGCTTTCCACTGAACTATGAAACATTCTAAACAGTTGAACACAGTATGCAAGGTCCTACATAATCTCCCCTCTATGCATATCACCATTCTTATCTCTCAACCCTCCACTTCATCATTTGCTTTGAACACACCATGATCATTACCATCTCAGGTGCCTCTGCTTTGTTGCGGTATCTTTTCCCAGCTTTCTTTTCATAACTCAGGTGTTAAATGGTACCTCTTTGGGCCTTCTGTGACCACCCTTTTTAAAACAATTAGTTTTCCCCTGCCTCCAAGCACAGACACATTATCCTGGTTTTTCCACACATAAGCAAGTAGCACCTGAAATGTTTTTTGCTTGTTTGTCCATTTGCTTCCTTTTGGTTAATCTGTCTCCATGTAGAAGATTGTAAGCTATTTGAGGAGCTCCTATTTTATTTGCTACTTTATCTTTAGTACTCTTGACGCATAGTAGGTGCTCAGTAAATATTTGGGTTTTTGACTAATTGGAGTTAGAAAACATTGGATAAACTTCAAACTACACCATTAACTCATTTTGTGGCTGAGTAAATCATTTAACATCACTAAATGTTAGTTTTCATGATATAACAGTAATGGGCCTATAAATTATAAGACTTTAAAGAACCTCACTTTGAGATCATGCACTTGAATGTTCTTTGTAAATCATAAAGCCCTATAATTATACTGCAATAATCATCTATACATATTGCTTACATTATTAAAATCATGTACAGACTAATTGGAGTTTTATACAAAGTATAGACCACAAAATAAGTTACAATGACAAGTTTTTCACTATAAAAATATGTGCTTTTGTGTAAGAATATTAGATCCTTGAAATATTGTGTCAATGTTTTATCCTTTTCAAGAAGAAGAAAATAATATTCAACATTGTTTATCATGTAATTTATTGTAATTTTATTTTTCACTAACAGAGAAATATCCATAGAGGATTTTGCCTAACATTCTTAATCAAATTTTGAAATCTCAGACATGATACTTATGAAAAACTCTACCAGTATGCCTCACTACCATGGCTGTTTCTGACTGTATTGTTTTACCAGCTATTTGCATGAATTCCTAGAGTTCAGTTATGAGGAAACACTTGAGTCAAAGAGAAACTAAAGGCTACACTTAAGTGGGATGAGAGCTGTTAAACACAAATTGCAGCTTCATCACGCAACTAGTTAAAATAACATTGACTAACAATTAACCAATTAAAAAGAAAAGCATGTAAATTTGAAAACACATAGATTAAATTTTGACCAGTACATTAGGAAGATCTTCTAGAAAATTAAATGACCAGAATTAGTCTATTGAATTGCAAAAGCAATAACCTGGTTGCAAGAGATGTAGATTCTATTCCTGGATTTAGAATTAATTGACTGTGATGGAATCTTCCATATCTCTGGGGATCAATTTCTTTTACTATAAAAAATAAATAAATAAAAGGTGTAGGTCTACTTCTGTGATTGGAATTCCATGAACATCTTCACAGAGACCAGCTTCAGGATGGGAGTGGCTAAAGACCAATAAGGCTAGTGTTAAGCTGAAAGGCCCAGACACACACACCATTTAGCTAAAAGGAAATCCATGCAGGCAGATTCAATTCCTGGCTTCACTGAAAACTCCCTGAATGACCTTTGTAGATTTTTGCTCTATTTTGGTCCCCAAACTCCAGAGAGTTTTGAAAATTACATGAGATAAGGGTGGGAAAGCACCTTTCTGTCTTGGAAAATTCCAAAGGATAATTATAAATACTTTCTATAGCCCATAATCTCAGTGTTGCTCATGGGTATTTATTTAAATATTTGCCCAGACTTTTGCTATCATAGATGATATCAGAGATGACAGATTGCTTCTCTAGTTATCAGTCTCTAAAAGGAATGTACACACTTGGACAGGCATGTTGGGAAAATCAGAACTCCCTAAATAAAAAGAAAACAACTCTGAACTTTGGGATATTAAAAAATATATATGTAGCTCCAATAAGGCATGAATTTAAAGATGTGTGTCCTCAACAGATGTAAATTTTGTCAGGTTAGGTGAATTAAATTTACACTGGAAAATTTTTTTGGAGACTGTACTTTGTTGTTTTCCTATAAATCCAGTTACTTGAGTAATTTTGAGTAATTATGACTTTTTTACACTTTTTTTCTTTCCAAATTCTCCTCACTCAAACAAACATTTCTAGATTAATTTGTAAACACAATCAATCCAAATTATGGGCAACTCTCAGTGAGAAAAGTGTTTGGGTTCCAGGTTTAGTCTAGTCTTGCCACATAGTATTTGCTAAAAAGCCTATCTCTAAGCTATGCCAATTAATCAAGGGGTTTTGCTCAGAACCCATAAGTTTTAGGGTCAAAATGTTCTTATTCTCAAAGAAAAAGGTTGCATTCTACTTAAAAAGCATTAAAACACCCCTAAGACTTTTTATTTAATTATCCTTTCTATTTTTCCCTCTTCATACATATTCATGAATATATATATACTTGCATGTATAAAAGGCATTATTTTAAATATGAACATATTACACTCAGTTTTCATTTCCTTGTTGATATAGAATGCATGTATTTTTCACATGATTTGGATGATAATCAAATTTTTAATTCATGTCACACATTTTTAGTCAAACTTAATTAAATCACTAAGATAAAAACTAATCTAAGGATGAGATATAACATAAAAAAAACAAGTATAACGTACAGTGCAGATTAAAGTGGACTAGCCAATCACCATAGATTTGAATTCACTTAAAAATATAATTAATTAAAAATAACTTAAAAATCCCCAAAGATAGGTATTACACATATATAACCATCAGATCACATAGCTCCTGTTTTCAACTTCCCAGAAATATAGGAAGGAGGTGGAGGTTATTGTCAAAGAGAAAAGATGGTATAAGATATATAAGAAGGGGTGGGGATCAAGAGGCATGGGAGGAAAAGGCAGAAGGAAAGAAGGGAGAGAACTAGAGAAAATAGGGTAGGATAATGAGGCAGCAAGATGAGGATAGTTAAACGTCCTGCTAATTTTTCCTTTCATGATGCTAGGGTTTGAATGTTTGTCTCCTCTCAAGCTCATGTCCAACTAACTACCCAATATGGTATTTGAAAGGTGGGGCCTTTAAGAGATGATTGGGTTGTGAGGACTATATTCCCATAAATGGATTAATCCATTCATGGATTAATGGGTTAATAGTTTAATGAATTATCAGGGAGTAGACTGGGGGTTCTACAAGGACAGGAAGAAAGCAGGTGGAGATTTTCTTGCTCCTCCTCACCAGCTGATACTCACACTGCCTTGAGACTCTGTAGGGAGTCCTCACCAACAGAAGGGCCCTCCAGATGTGCCCCCTGGACTAACCTCCAAAACTATAAGAAATAAATTCTGTCTCTTTATAAATTACCCAGTTTCAGGTATTCTGAAAATGGACTAATACACGTCTTCCTGCTTGATGCTCTTTGTGTCTGATAAGAGAGAGAGAGAAAAAAAAGGTTTGGTGTTTTCTTATTTCTTTGCCTCATAGGAGCTGAGTTTTTTCTTTCATTCAACTCATGACCGAGCAAATGGTGAGAGAATGATTTTTCACAGTGTTGCTTCTCCCGAAATATAACACATTTTTACAGAGAAGACAGTGTACCAACTTCCAAGATGTTACAATTACACACTGATTATCTTTTCTTTGTGTTCTGAGACTTTGATATTAACCAGACCCTTGTGCCCAATGGTGAAAATTACCAGCTTGGTAATTTTCATATTAGACAGATGCCATGATATATGCACTCTATATATTCTTGATGAAAATAGAGAAATGTACAGTATAGGCATAATGAGATGAGGAGATAATTTCCTTTTTTATTAATTTTTTTAGTTTATTTGACTTGGCTGTTATATTAAGAGCTAGGAGACATAGGTCTCAGAGCTAAATTAACCCTTAACTAACTTTAAGAATTTGGGTATTCCTCAATGAACAGTTTGTTTTTAATATAAAAATTCAAAATGTAATATTTCCATACTGGCTCCTTATTTGTTCTACTTTGTAAACTGTAAAACAACTACAAAAATACTGGTCATTATTACTATTTTTGCATTAATGTGACCAATCTTATAGTGTTATAATAAATTACTTCCATTTATAAGGTTTATTGCACCAATTTACCCCATTTCTTCTGTACTTACTAATCCCATTTGAAGAAGTTCCTTGGTAGAAGCATCCTGTCTATGACCTATTCTGCCTCATTTGTAATTTTTTCTCTCATTGGCAATTGATACCAAACCCTTTTATACAGTTCCTTTTTACTTTGGGATCCCTATCCAAGCCTGTAGCTCTGCTTGCATAGACAGTAAACTGTTCTTTACACATGGTGGAGGCAGCAATAAAGTTAAAATAACTTATTTACGATAACAACCATGTGTTGCTATGAGATGTGCCCTGGCAGGATTGAAAGTCATTGTCTTTTTCATGCAAGCAGAAGGTATAAATAAGGTGACCAGAAAGGTTTTATTTGTGTTAGTAACAGATGCAGAAGAGCAAAACAGCTACTCCAATAATATTGCCCATACGCTGGTGCAAAGAAATATCTAACTGTTCCAGACTAAGTGAATTAGTGCTCTTCAATGATGCTATTGCCTATAGCAGGGTTTTGTTCTTCCTCTATGATGCCTTTTCAGTGCCAAATAGCTCCCCACTTCCCACTAATGAAGACCCAGACTGCCTTGAAGCAGAGTTAGACATATTCCAGGGTGGCAGTTGCCTTATTCACAGGTTGTTAATGTGATATCCCCTTCAGTCCTGGACGCTCTTTGGAGTCCTAACGGTGCAAATAGGAGGTTTTGTTTTGCTTTCCACTTTAGTTTTCAAAAATCGCCACTCTTGTCTCTGCTACCACTTCTAGCTTCAGTTTTGTCATCCTTCCTTAATTGTTTGCTTCCTTGCCCCAAAATATGGAATGGAGAAGGTTGACCCTGCTCATCAGGTAGAGAAGTAGTTAGCTGACGTCTGAGGGAAGAAAGCCTTGAAACTGCACTGTAATTCGCAATCCCGTGAGCTTTGTACATTTTTTTCTAGCACAGCTGATAGTGTTAGTGGACAGGTCTCTCTTTTGCACACAATTTCACCCTCAGGTCCCCTGCTCATTCACATAAATGTCAAGAATCGTCTTTAAAGAAAATAGAAATTCTATTCTGGGGAATGTGGAGTCAAAAAGGAGGAGAAATACACACTCTTTTTTGCCTCAACATTATCAATATAATGTTGTTTGCTTGATTGTGTATCTGAACATCAGAATTTTTAAAACAGCCCTTTTATTCTGACTGGTTTCTCCCTGGCTCCAATAACCTCAGCAGATTTGTGGTGCTGTAGATAAGATTTTGATAGTTCAGTTTACCCACTCATAAATCAAATAGTTTACTGTGACTCATATTACATGCTGTATATTATAGTAAACACTGTAGGCAGAACAAAGATAGTGTATTTATCAAATGGGTCAGAGTCTAACGGAAGAGATTAACATCAATTCCTATACTAAAACAACGTTTATACGTGCTTTATTCTCTTTCACAGAGAATGGCATTACCATTCATTTAGCTCAAGCTACAAATCTCAGCATCATCCACCCCTTTTCTCTTTCCCTCATGCATCAAACAACATGGGCTGTAAGAGCCTGAATAATTTATTTACAAAATGTTTTTTAATGTTTTTCTTTTATTCACTGTCAATGTTCATAAACTTAAACTTTCTCAGTTGATCTATCACAATGAATTATTTGTTTTATTATTCTGGAAGTATTATGGAACTATTGAAAGAACCAGAGCAGAAGAAATATATGATTATGAATGCTCTTTAAAAACAAGATTAGTGTTGTTGATAACTTAGAGTCTGGATCATAAATAGATGGTTTTGCTAGGAGTGACAAAGACCATTTCAATTGAAGGGAAAGAAGAAAGCGGTTAAACCAGAAATCAATCTCAGCATAGAATTCTCATAAATTTAGTTTATTGCCTTTATTGGGGCCATAGGAAATGTGTGCCAAAATATAATTTCTCAGCAAATTAGTACAGTATCCACTGAATTCAGATCATTGCACTAGGTTTGTGTGATGGACACAGAGACATGCCACCGAGATTTCCTTTTAAGGCCTGCATAATAATTGCCATAGACATACTAGAGAATTGAAAGGCCCCCTACTTTGGAGCCTGGGCCTGTAAGTCAAGAGATATTGCAGTGGAGAAAGCCAAGAGGAAGCCTATAAAACTCTCCTCCCTACCCCTCACCAAGGTACCAAACCAAAAACATTGTTACATCAAAGGAGAGGACTCATGGCCAGTAGCAAATCATTTAGCTTGCTGGCCAAGGGCTTGGAAGAGGGAAAGGTTGGAAGATCCAGGAAAAAAATAACTGAGGTAGAAGTATATGGCTATACCTACTAGAAGAGGCACTAAATGTGGAGATTTTTGTATCATATTTAACACCTGCAATAGATCAACCATCACAGACAAGGGACAAAATGATTTGGCCAGTTGATGGCAGTCAGCATGTGTAATTGGCTACCCCAGTGCTGGCATGATACACACATGAAAAAGTGGCCACAGTGGCAAAGATGGATCAAGACTGAGAGAGCTACTCCCACCACTAAATGTACAACCTACCAACAGCAAAGAATGCTGAATACCCAAAACGTTGCCGTTCCTTGGGGAGACCAACTGGCCATTCATTGTGCCACTAGTGCACAGGCCAGCTATTTGTTTTGATAGAAAGAGATAAACACTCTGGGTATGGGGTTTTCTTTCCTGTTCATAGGGTCTTGACCAGAACCACTATCCAACGGCTTATAACATGTTTAATCTACTAGCATGCAATCCCACATAACATCACAACAAACCAGAAAGCCCAGTGTACAGTAAGGAATATGTGAGAGTGAGCCCATGGCCATGAGATCCACTGATGATATCACATATCGAACCATCCAGAAACTGCTGGCCTCGGAGAATACAGGAACAGCCTCCTGTGGGCATAGTTGAAGCACCAGCTCAGAATTCTTGCTTAGGGTGTTGCCTGCATATTCCAGGATATAGTATGTGTATGACTCAAGGAACTTTATATGGTGCTGTGCCTCCTTCAGGAAGAATACATGGGTCCAGGAAGCAAGAGGTAGAAGCAGGAGTGGCCCCACTTACCTCACTTCCAATTACCTACTTGGGGAATTTGTGCTTCTCATCCCCACAACTCTGAGCTCTGTAGAGTTAAGAGTTCATGGTCCCCAAGAGGAGACACTTTCTCCAGGAGACACAAAAAGAACCCCATTGGCTTATAAATTATGGCTGTTTACTGCATACTTTAGACAGGTCCCAGCAGGTAAAAAGAAATAGCATATTGCCCAGTAATGAACATTGAACATTGGAAGGAGGTAGGGCTGCTGTTACACAGTGGAGGCAAGGAGAAATATGTTTAATCTTAGACTTGGGCATCTCTTGTTACTATCTTGTCCTACTGTGATATTAAATTAACAAGTACAACAATCTCAGTCTGAGAAGACATGGTGACCATGAGCTCAGAATACTCAGGGATATGGTCCAAAGTCATGACACCAGGAAAGCTATTGAGACCAACAGAGATGTTCACTAAAGTGAGGGAAATATAGAATGGATAGTGAAGGAGGGAGACCATGACAATTGGTGTGGCCCCAAAGTCAGCTGCAGTGTAGGGGGCTGTAGCATCAGAAGCCCAGTGGAGTTCTTCCCCAAATATATAAGTATATCCAAGAAGTGCAGGTGTAGACTCTGATGGACATGGAGATATACCGCTTAGATCACCTTCAAGAGAGGTAGTGCTGCCCAGCTGCAGGCAGCACGGTCAGCAAGCAGCCTCTGCTGCCACCCGCTTCAGGGGCTGCCCCATTTGAGGACAGTCAGCTGACCCAAGGGCATGTCTTTCCTAAGGGGTCCACATTCAATGACTGACTGAGGTGGGGAATGATCTATTTCTGTCCAAAACTCTATGGGCCACTTCAGCTCAGAGCTCCCTAGAGGAGACTGTTATTAGGCTGGTACTGCAACTCGACTTCTATTTGTTCCACTTCACTCTGTTTCCGAGTATGGTCCCAAGAAAATTCAAAATTTAGAAACAGCTATATATAGACTTTAAAACAGTGATAGACTTTAAAAAAAAAAAAAAAAGTTTTTCAAATGATTTGGAAGTTTGTGTACCAGTACTGAGAAAAGATAAACAAGGTATAAATTCCTTCAAGGTGAGAGCATGTTTTATTCATCTTCATATCTTTGATTCCTGGTGTGGTTGCTGATACGTAGCATTATATTGCAACGAATTGAGTCATACTGAACTAGAATGCTGGAATAATATAAGATCTTTAATGTTTCACAGAAGTTCCTTTTATATTAGTCACCCTTACTTGCTCTTACTTAGTTATTTGGTTATAAAGAGCAGAATGTGAGATAACTACATCAATTACCTCATTCAGATATTATGCTCTTGCTGTTGAGGGAATCCTGGTTCCCAACCCTCATATTGCCGTGAGGGAACACCCATGAAAGTTCCATTTATAACCACTCTTTGCACCTCCTTATCTGACTTGTGAGGTTGGGAGAAGTAACTGCGTGTGTTATTTGGCCACTTCTCTATTCTGAAGCAAACTGCCAACAGCAGGCACACATTTTTGCCTGTTTTATAAGAAGTCTGCCCCTGTGGGCTGTTGAATCTAGGACTGTTTGGGTAGTGATTCCAATTTGAGGGAATATGAGAACGTCTCAGTCCAAGCCACATTCTCCAAAACCAGCTCTATCAATCATAAAGATAATATTTTAATGTTTATCAAAAGAAATGAGAAAAAGAATGTGATTAAGCCCTGAACTCTACCTGGATTCCCAACCATTGATTATTTCTCTTCCTGTTTCTAAGACCACATGCCCGCTGCCTTCCATCCTGTCTCCCAACACCTTTCATTAACTCATCCTCACATCCCTTGTGGCAAAGAGTCTATCTGAGTATGTACTCGTGATCGGAGTTTAGGGCTGATGGATGTAAACAGAGGCAGGAAACATTATCCTTCCTTATCCATTGTGCTTGTTTCTCTCAATAACCTTCAGGCCAGGCAACCAGCCCTAGCAGTCAGCTACTTCTGTGTTAAGGTGAGGAAGTTCTCTGTGATGACAGCAAGTCATTACAAACCCACTGACTTTTCATGGGCAAGGGAACCTAGAAATAATCCATGTTTGACAACCAAATTTAAGTGAAGAAACTCAATTTCAGAGAAGCAAAGTGAATTATTACAGATCACCCAATCAGTTGCTGATAGGATCAAGACTAGAACAAATGTTTTACTGAATGCCAATTTAAGCCTTTTTCACTATGCCACACTTCATCCAATATGTAGAATTAGTTCTGTATAAACTTAACTATCCCACCTCCCTTTGCAGTTTTTTCAGCTGGAAAAATAAGCAAAATATCTCTTTCTTCATCCTCACAGAATTAATTATTACATTCAAATTATAACAGCTATTTTTTTTATCATGTACTATGAATGTGGCATCAGACTTGCCTTTTTTTAGAGACATTGTTTTAATTGTGGTAACATATATATAACAAGAAATTTATTATTTTAATCATTTTTAAGTATACAGTTCAGTAGTATTAGTGTATTCACATTGTTGTGGAGCCAATCTCCAGAACTCTTTCCATCTTTCAAATGTAAAACTTGACATCCGTTAAGCAAAACGTTCTCATTCCCTGCCCTCCCAGCCCCTGGAAGCCACTGTCTACTCTTTGTCTCTAGGAATTTGACTACTCTAGGTATCTCATATAAGTGGAATCATGAAGTATTTTTATGTGTGTGTGACTGGCTTCTTTCACTTTGCATAATGTCCTCAAGGTCTACCCATGTTTTAGCATATATCAGAATTCCCTTCCCTTCTAGGACTAAGTAATATTCCAAGGCAAATATATACCAGATTTTGTTTATACATTCATCCATCAATGGACACTTGGGCTGCTTCCACCTTTTGGCTATTGTAAATAATGCTGCTATGAATATGGGTGTACAAATATCTCTTCGAGACCCCATTTTCAATTTCTTTGAATATATACCCAGAAATAGAATTGCTAGATCATATGGCAATTCTATTTTAATTTATTTTTGAAACTGCCATACTGTTTTCCATGGCAGCTACACCATTTCACATTCACCACAACATGGCACAAAGGTTCTGATTTCTCCATTTCCTCACCAACACTTAGTTATTTTTTGTTTTTCTTGATAATGGTCATCCTAACAGGTGCGAGGGAATAACTCACTGTGATTTTGATATGTAACCATCCTAATGGTGTGAGGTGATATTCCATTGTGGTTTTCATTTGCATTTCCATAATGGTTAGTGATGTTAAGCATCTTTTCATATGCTTATTGGCCATTTGTATATTTCCCTTGGAGAAATATATGTTCAAGTCCTTTGCTCATTTCTTTAATGGGATTTTAATTGTTGTTGCGGAATTGTAGGAGTTCTTTATATATTCTAGATATTAATTGCTTGTTAGTTACATGATTTGCAAATATTTTCTCCCATTATATAGTTTTCCTTTTCACACTATTATTTTCTTTGAGGCACAGAAGTTTTTAATTTTGATATAGCCCAATTTATCTATTTTGGGTTTTTTTTGCCTGTCCTTTTGGTGTCATATCTAAGAAATCATTGCCAAATCCAATGTCATGAAGCTTTTCCCTTTGCTTTCCTCTAAGAGTTTTGTAGTTTTAGCTCTTACATTTTAGTCTTTGATTATTTTGAGTTAATTTTATATATTGTGGGAGATAAGGATCCACCTTCATTTGTTTTATATTTGGATATCAA
>NW_007735642.1:12019-63206 GCF_000696425.1 Galeopterus variegatus
AATATTAGGGTGGATTTTTCTATTTATGCAAAAAATGCCCTTGGGATTTTGACAGCAATTGCATTAAATTTATAGATTGCTTTGTGCTGTAGTCACACTTTATCAATATTAATTTTTCTAGTCCATGAACACTGGATGTTTATTCCAGTTACTTTTGTCTTCCTTCATTTCTATCAGCAATGTTTTGTAGTTTTCAGTGTATAAGTCTTTCACCTCCTTGGTTAATTCCTAAATATTTTATTCTTTTTGATGCTCTTGTAATAAAAGTGTTTTCTTAATTTCCTTTTCAGATTGTTTATTGTTAGTGTATAAGAATAAAAGTGATTTTTGAGTGCTGATTTTGTATCCTGCAACTTTGCTGAATTCATCGGTTAGTTCTAACAGTGTGTGTATATGCACGTGTGTAAATCTTCACAGTTTACCACACACACAATCATATCATCTATGAACAAAGATAAATTTACTCTTCCTTTCCAATTTGGATGTCTTTCAATTTCTGTTTCTTGCATAATTGCCTTGGCTAGGACTTCCAGTACTATGTTGAAAATTGGAGTGATGAAAGTGGCATTCTTGCCTTTTTTGTGATCTTAGAGAAAAAGTGTTTCATGTTTCACCCTCAAGTATGATGTTAGCTGTGGGCTTTTCATAATGGCCTTTATTATGTTGAAGTAGTTCCCTTCTATTCCTTTCATTGCATATTTTTATCACTAAAGGGTATTGCATTTTGTCAAATCCTTTTTCGGCATCAAATGAGATAATCATGTGTGGTTTTTTATTTCTTTATTTTATTAATGTGGTGTATTGTCTTCACATTTTCATATGTTGAACCATCCTTGCATTACTGAATAAATGAATCCTGCTTTGTTATAGTATATAATCCTAATGTGCTGCTGAATTCAGTTTGCTAGAATTTTGTTGAATATTTTTGCATCAATATTCATCAGGGATGTTAGTCTGTAGTTTTTCTTTTCTTGTAATATCTTTGTCTGGCTTTGGTATTAGGGTAAGGCTGGCTTTGTAGAATGAGTTTGGAAATATTTCCTCCTCTTCAATTTCTTAGAAAAGTTTGAGGGAGATTGGTGTTAATTCTTCTTAAATGTTTGGTAGAATTTATTGGTAAAGCCATTTGGTCCTGGAATTTTCTTGTTGGGAGGTATTTTGTTTGTTTTTGTTTTTGTGTTTTGTTTTTTATTACTAGTTCAATAACTATGTTTTGTTTTGTTTTTATCACTAATTCAATATCCTTAATAGTTATAAGTCTGTCCAGATTTTCTAACTCTTTATTATCCACTCTTGGTAGGTTGTATGTTTCTAGGAATTTTTTCATTTTATGCAGATTATCTGATTTATTGGCACACAACACAATTCTTCATTGTATTCTCTTATAATCCATTTTATTTCTGGAAAATCAGTTGTAATGTTCCTTCTTTCATTTCTGATTTTAGTTACTTGAGGCTTCTCTCTTTTTCTCTTAGCCAAGATAGCTAAAGACTTGTCAATTGCGCTGATTTTTGTTAAGAATCAACTCTCAGTTGTGTTGATTTACTCTATTGTGTTTTGAGTGTGTGTGTGTGCTCTACTTAATCGCTGCTTTAATCTTTATTATTTCTTTAATTCTGCTAGCTTTGGATTTAATTCGTTCTCTTTTTTTCCAGTTCCTTAAGGTGCAGCAAGTGTAGAAAAATTTGAGATTTTCTTCTTTAGTAAGGTAAGTGTTTACAGCTATAAATTTCCCTCTTTGCACTGTTTTTGCTTCATCCCATAAGTTTTGTTATGTCATATTTTCCTTTTCATTTGTCTCAAAATATTTTCTAATTTTTCTTGCTATTTATTCTCTGATCCTTTGGTTGTTTAAAACTGTTTTGTTTAATTCTACATATTTTTTGCAAAATTTTCCTGTTTTCCTTCTACTATTAATTTCTACTTTCATTCTATTGTCATCTAAACAGACACTGTATATTTTAATATTTTTAAATATATTAATACTTGCTTTTTGGACTAACAAATGGCCTAACCTAAAGAATGTTTCATATGTGCTTGAGAAATATGTGTACTCTGCTATGTTAGATGGAGTGTTCTGTATAAAATATATTAATACTTGCTTTTTGGACTAACAAATGGCCTAACCTAAAAAATGTTTCATATGTGCTTGAGAAATATGTGTACTCTGCTATGTTAGATGGAGTGTTCTGTATATTTCTGTTAGGTCTGGTAGGTCTATAATGTTCAAGTCTTCTATTTCATTATTGATCTTCTGTCTGGTTGTTCTATTTGATATTGAAGAGGGGATATTGAAGTGTTCTCCTCTTATTATAAAGCTGTCTATTTCTCTCTTCATTTCTGTCAATGTTTCCTTCATATATTTAGGAGCTCTTATAATGATATGTATGTTTATAATTGCTTTACCTTTTTGACAAATTGACTCTTTCATTTTTATAAAGTGTAATATTTCTCCCTTGTAACAGTTTTTGACTTAAAGTCTATTTTTTTCTGAAATTAGTAGAGCTACTCATGTTTTCTGTTGGCTATTATTGCATGGAATATCTATTTCTGTTCTTTTTTCTTCAGCCTATTAATGACTGTAGATCTGAAGTGAGTCTCTTGCAGGTAGCATATAGTTGGACATTGTTGTTGCTGTTGTTGTTGTTGATTTTAATCAACTTTGTCCATCTGTGCCTTTTGATTGGAGGGTTTAATTTATTCACATTTAAAATCATTACTGACAGGAAAAATCTTAGCATTGCCATTTAGTTATTTGTTTTCTGCATATCTTATAGCTTGTTTCTCATTTCCTCCCTTACTGCATTTCTTTGTGTTTAATTGACACTTCGTACTGACACCTATTGATTCTCTTCTCATTTCCTTTTGTATGTAGTCTGTAGATATTTTCCTGTTTCCATGGGGAAGACATATAATGCTCTCAAGTTATAATAATCTTTTTTATAATGTTACCAACTTAACTTCAAAAGCATATAAAATCTCTACTCCTTTACAATTGTACATCACACACTCTTTATGTATTGATGTTACAAATTATATCTTTATGTATTGTACCAACTAACATAGCTTTATAATATTTTTCATGATTTTGCCTTTTAAATCCTATAGAAATTAAAAGTGGAGTTACACACCAGAGTTACAATAATACTGGCTTTTATATTTGTCCTGTATTTACCTTTGCTGGAGAAGCTTCTATTTTCACATGCATATTAGTCTATTCTCTGTTGCTTATAACAGAATACCTGAAACTGGGTAAAATGAAATTTATTTCTTACAGTTTTAGAGGCTGGGAAGTCCAAGGTCCAGGGAACACACCTGGTAAGGGCCTTCTTCTTGGTGGTGAGTCTACAGCGATGCAGGGTGTCACATGGAAGGAAAGGCACTGCAACAGTATAATGTGCTCACTTGCTCTCCTTATAAAGCCATCAGAACCACTCCTTGATAACTTGTTAAACTGTTAACTCATTCATTAGGGCAGGGCCCTCATGATCCAATCACCTCTTAAAGGTACCTCCACCTTTCAGGTACCATAATTGGATTTCCCACCCTCTTCATACTGTTACAATATGTATCAAGTTTCTAATACATGAGCTTTTGGGGGACACATTCAACCTATGAATCACTGTTTAACAGCCTTTCATATCAACTTGGAGAACTCCCTTTAGCACAGTCTAGGGCAAATCTAATGGTAACAATCTCCCTAGCTTTTGTTTATATAGGAATGTTTTAATTTCATCCTCATTTTTTAATTAAAAATGTTTTCATTTTTTATTTTTTATGTCTACAATATTTTATTGGTATTTTCTAAGTCGGTAATTTTTTTATAATGCTATCTTAAAATCACTTCTAAATAGAAATTAGATTGATATTTATGCTAAATTTTACAAAATAAATGGTTAGATAATTAGCTCCTTCTTCATCCTCAGTTAACCAAATCTAAGGATATCTGAGAATAGATTTTAGTTTACCCCAGTATACCTTGAGATAAAGCCTTTTAATTTGTTGTATTATATCTAATAAATGGTAAGCAGGTTTCAGGTAACCTTGAAAACCCCAACTCCAACGTGACATTAAGCACCCTCTCCTAATAAAATGTTTTATTATTAATATTGTTATTATTATTTTAAGTCTCTATGCTTCTTTTTGGTATTCACATTTTCCCTTTCATATTTTTTAACAAATTAAGTCATAACTTTTATCACAATTATTTTTCTAAATCTCAAGAAGAGGTCTGACTTTTCCCTTCTTCCCAGATGCTTCATTTAGGCAGAATATGGTCATGTTTTCTGAATCAGCTTTTGTCCACTGCTCAGAACTGAGTTGTCTATTTTCTTTTATTATCAGTTTTAAAACTATTTCAAGATATTTTGTACTATCAGGCACATCACTTAGTGTTATGTCCTAATAAAGTACGCCACTATTTTCTGTGAGTAACAAAAGTTATCTACTACAACTTATGTGGCCTAATTTTTGAAGACATCCAGTCTCTTCCACCTTAGTCTCATTCTGGTCAGATGCTTAAAATATAGTCCTATTATCACATTTTAATTTATTTTTAATTGAGACATAATAATTGTACATATTTACAGAGAACAGTGTAATGTGTTAATACATGTGTAGAAAAATGGATAAAGAAAATGTGGTATATTTACACAATGGATAAAAAATAATAAAATCTTGTCATTTGCAGCAATGTATATGGAACTGGAGGTCATTCTGTTAAGTGAAATAAACCAGACACAGAAAGACAAACACTGCATGATCTCCTTCATTTGTGGAATCTAAAAAAGCTGATATCATAGAAGTAGAGAGTAGAATAGTGGTGACCAGAGGCTGGAAAGAGTAGGGGGAGGAAAGGATGGGGAGAGGTTGGTCAATGGGTACAAAGTTACAGTTACAAAGGAGGAATCAGTTGTGGTGTTTCATTACTCACTAGGGTGACTATAATTATCATAGTACATTACATATCTAAAAATAGCAAGAAGAGAGAACTTTGAATGTTCTCACCACAAAGAAGTGGTAAATATCTGAAGTGATGGATACCCTCATCTTTGAAGGAGAGTTTTGAAGGCTATAGAATTCTCAGTTGACAGTTTTTGTTTTTGTTTTTTTCTTTCAGCACTTTACATATATCATCCCACTGTCTTCTGGCCTGCAAAGTTTCTGCTGAGAAATCTGCTGATAATTTTACTGTGAATCCCTTGTACATGGCAAATAACTTCTCTCTACAAGATCTTCTCTTTTTCTTTTAAAAGTTTCACTGTAATTTCCCTTGGTGTGTATCTCTTTGAGTTTATCCTACTTGTAGTTTGCTCGACTTCTTGTTTAACCATGTCTTTCCTCAAATTTGGAAAAATTTTGGTTATTATTTTATTAAGTAAGCTTTCCATCCCTTTCTCTCTCTCTTCTCCTTCTGATATTCCTGAAATGTACACATTGGTCTGTTTGATGCATAAGTCTCTTAAACTCTGTTCATTTTTCCTCAAACCTTTTTCTTCCCCCCCCCCAGATTAATAATTTCAAATGACCTGTCTTCAAGCTCACTAATTCTTTCTTCTGTGTGTCTGCTTTTGAGCCTCTCTAGTGAATTTTCCAAATTAATTGTATTTTTCAGCTCCAAAATTTCTCTTTTGTTCTTTTTTATAATTTCTAATCCTTTGTTCATATTCTGATTTTGTTCCTATACCATTTTGCTGATTTCCTTTAGTTCTTTGTCTGTGTCTTCCTTTAGTATTTTGAGGATATTTAAAACTTTTGTTTTAAAGTTGTTGTCAAGTAAGTCCAATGCCTGTGTTTCACAAGTGTATTCTGGGGATTTATTTTGCTCCTTTGAATGGGCCACTTTTTCTGTTTCTTTGTATGCCTTGTGGTATTTTGTTAAAAATTAGGTATTTTGGGCCGGCCCGGTGGTGCACTGCTATAGTGTGCCGCTTGGGAAGCGCGGCGGCGCTCCCGCCGAGGGTTCGGATCCCACATACAGACCGGTTCCCGCTCACTGGCTGAGCGAGGCACGGGAGCAACACCGAGGGCTGCGATCCCGTTGCCGGTCCCGGTCCGGGGTACGGGGGCGACACTGAGGGTTGCGATCCGTTGCCAGACATGGAAAGAGACAAAAAAAAAAAAAAAAAAAATTAAGTATTTCACAAAACAGCCTCCTTTCACAATTTTTGAAGACTGGCTCCATGCAAAAGAAGACCTTTCTTAATCAGCCTGGCATGAAGACTTAAGGTATTCTCAGGCCTTTGGGTATGTGTCCTCTCTGGTCCTGTGCGTGTACCTTTTCCCCAGTTCCCCTATATACACAGCTCCCTTTAATGTCTTAATTTCCCTAAGAGTATTGCCACTGCTATTTCTCATGGTCATAGCTATTCTTTTGTATTTTTAAATCAGAAATATATTGCTCCAGGCATCTACAAATCTGTAGTCCCCTTGAAATTTTCATGCATCATACTAGTTGCTTCCTGTAGTCTTCCTTACCTGAGATCCCAGCTGCTTGGCAGTCTGAACTCTGAGTTAGGTGACACAGAGAACAATCCCTCAGGCAGCCTGCAAACAGGTTAGAACATTGCAAATTCGGTTCTCTCTGTTCTTTCTGCTTCACAGAAGAAAACTAGGGATCAGATAGCTGCTTTCCCTAAGCTGCACCATTATGTGCCAGGGAGGGTGTGGGGCAAAAGTGATTAAACATGCCCTAAACTTTCCTACTATTTTGAATATGGATTTTTTCCTACTTGGGATCTTTTCTTGATTGCTGTGGATCTTTTACTTTTAATTAAGTCATAAATGGTATCATAATAGGGCAAGATACAAAATATTTAGTTTTAAGAGACTTCAAGAAAGCATTAGGATGAGCATCAAATTTAAAATGTGCCAAAAATTTACCTCCCATATAGCTTCATTTTGGAATATTTTTTGCATAAATATTTATAGCCTTCTGCCAGTAGACTGTGGTTCTTCAAAAGGATGATGAGGGGGAATGCCAGTCAAAATTCTAATAGAAAAAATTTGGTGAACTAATAGGATAATTTGAGGGAGGTTAATTTTCAGAGTGGTTGTTAAAAAAGAGCTACAAAGAATATAATAATAACCTAGGCTGGCCCTGTGGTGCACTCTGGAGAGGGCGGTGCTGATAGCACTGAGGCCGCCGGTTCGGATCCTATATAGGGATGGCCGGTGCGCTCACTGGCTGAGCACGGTGCGGACGACACCATGCCCAGGGTTGCGATCCCCTTACTGGTCAAAAAAAAAAAAAAAAACTGTAATAATAACCTACAGTTTGTGATAAGTGAGCTGTTACTATCCTAGGCAAAAGAGATGAGTGGAGAAAGGGAAGTCACCGAAAAAAGAGAAGAGAGTAACAGAAAGTCCACTGCATTGTAAAAAGCAGTCACCATTGGTAAAGGTTACCTCAAGGCACCTGGAAGGGAGGAGCAAATACACTGACCTGAATCTCTCTCTTTCCAATTTTCTGCCTAAGCTCCCAACTGATGGAATCCAGTAGTGGTTCTGGGGCAGAGAGCAGGCTGGAGCAGGGTGGAGAGTGAAGTTGGAGACACAAACAGCAGACATCTAGAAATCTACACAGGAAATAAGTGGAATTATTTCCAAGGGCTGAAATGTGAGCAATTCATCTCTCTCTCTCTCTCTCTCTCTCTCTTTCTCTCCCCCCCCACCATGGATGTGAATAATAATAGTAATAAATCTTTGGGAAACATCACAACAAAATATTTACACAAGCAGGGAGTTTATAAATAGAAAATTGATAACTACAAAAATTTTAAGAGACTATATATCAAATACTGTTTGTCCCTTGGAGACTTTGTTAGCAGTAGAATAGTGGACTGAATAGATTGTGAGTGTGAGCCAATGTGGGAAATCCTGTCTTCTGTGGGACTAGTCAATGGACAACTCTACGCCACACAGACACCAATATTGATAGGTAATCTGTCTTCCTGTTAATTAATAATAATAATTCAGTGAATAATTCAGTGAAGCAAGCATTGTGTATTGTTTCCATCTGAACACCTATCCTATAAAAACCTGAATAGAAATGATAACATCTTAAGTTTTTGAAAAAATATTTTTGTTTGAATTGTGATTGAGAATATTACTTGGAGACAAATCCACCAGTTTTCAAGGGGCAGATTTGAAGCCTGCAGCAAAGGAAGGGAATGGCAATTGTGAGAGAGACTGAGGCTGATATATGAGCCCATCTGTCTCTCTGGTCCCCACAGCCTTAAGCTGAACCCTATCTAAGGCTGTGGTGACTGATGTGGGGTATGGGGAAATCTGAGTCTGGCTGGAACCCCTTTATCCCCATTTTTTCCTCAAAAAGCTATATTTAGCAATTTGGAGCCTTTGTCTAGATAGAAAGCTTACCATCTGGGTAACTTTAAAAAGTTGAATAACTTGTTTTGCCTCAGTTTTCTCTTAATAAAATGGAGATATTAATACCACAAACTTAATGGTAACAGCTTAAAAAGTTAATACATGTAAAGGCACATACATAGGATTCAGGAGATATTTACCTATCATAAAAAAAGTAGTAGTATTATGTGGCCAGATTACTCCTTTGTAAATAAAGAATCCAGATTTCCAACATACTAACAAATGAGCATCTAACCACAGTTAATGACACAATAACTTCCTTATGGCTACTCTCAACTCTCCAGGAGACCACCACAAAAAAAAAAAACTACTGTTGATCAGATAAGCTAAGTTGATTCCACTCAACTTCAGACAGGAAGATAAAAAAAATGGACAGAATCTTAATATTGTCTTAAAATGAAGAGTCTAAGGGAGAATATTTATTGAATTGGGGGAATTGAGCTCAGGTGATCTAAGGCAGATATTTAAAGGCAAGGAATGAATTAATAATGAGTAAAGTTTGTCACTAAAGATCTCATGCTAAAAAAAAATACAGCAAAGTGAATTTGAATAATGTCAGGGTTTTTTTCCTACACATATTTCACACTTAGCATGATATTCCAAGGTAATGAGAACAGGATGGTTCCTTAGAGTTAAACCAATACAATGCATGCTCACATTTTACATGTCTTCTGTTTTGAATTAATAAAATATACTGAAATCATAAGTAGGGGGACCAAATGAGAAGCAAATTTGTACTATTATAAGATGCAATGTTGAATGGGTTTTGTTGTTGTTTTTTGGTTTTTGTTTTTTTTCCTCATGGACCAGATCACTGATTCGATGATGAGAGAATGAATATTAAATGTGAATTTAGCAATGGCCCTTGGTTATACATTATGAGGTAAAGAAGAAGAAATTGTTATTACTTTCCATTGAAATGCACTTCTTATTGTATTTTCCTGTACCATAAAAAACTGAGAAATACAACATTGAATAATTTTTAAAATAGCCTAATCTTCTAAGAGTGTTTAGTACAAAGTAAAAGACAGAAGCTTAGACTTTTAATTGCTAGGATCTAAAAATGTGAGAAAGAACCATGGCAGCCCTCACCACTCAGCAGAAGATAGGAGAGCACCAAAAGCACAACTTCCATGTGGGTGGCCCACCAATGACACCACCAGAGCCACTGCCACTAGAAGGGCACCTTGCTGACACAGTAGCAGCCACAGCCACTATGCAGGCAGTCTGCCACCCACTTGACTGCATTGGCACAAAGAGACTCAACAGTAAAGACCAGAAAATGAAGAGGAAGTCTCTCTCCTCAAAGCCCACTCCAGAATAACAGAAGAAGCAACTTCTCTATCAGACAACCAGACATCAAGGTAGAGATAGCAGAAATACGAAAAACCAAAAAATATGATACCACAAAAGGAATACAGTAATTCTCAAGTACCAGTCCCCACAGAACAGGAAACCTATGAAATGACTAAAAAGGAATTCTGACCAACAATCTTAAGGAAACTCAAGAAATAAAAGAAGACTCAGACAACACAACAAAATGAGAAAATGTATCAAGGATATGAAGGAAGAAATTAACAAAGAGATGGAAGCCTTTAAAAAGAATGTAGCAGAACTCCTGGAACTGAAGGATTGATTCAATGACAGAAAAAACACAACCAAGAGCTTAAGCAGCAGGTTACAGCAGGCAGAAGAAAGAATTTCTGATCTTGAAGATAGTCTTCTCAAAATAACCCAGGTGACCAAGAAAAGGAAAAAGGAATTTTAAAAAATGAAAAAAAAAAAATCTAAGAGCTAGCAGATAATCTTAAGGGCACAAACATCTGAATCATGGGTTTCTAGAAGGGAAGGAGGGAGGAAAAGATATAGGAAACCTATTCAATGAAATAATAATGGAAAATTTCCCAAGTATTAGAAGAAACATAGACCTTCAGATTCAGGTGGCTCAAGGATTCTCAAATAGATTCAGTCCAAAGAGGTCCTCCCTGAGACACATTATACTCGAGCTGGCAAAGTTCAAAGACAAAGAGATAATCCTAAAAGCAGCAAGAAAAAATCATCAAGTCACCTACAAGGGAGCCACTATCAGACTAACAGCAGACTTCTCAACAGAAACTCTTCAGGCCAGAAGAAAATAGGATGATATGTTAAAAATACTAAAAGAAAAAACTTCCAGCCAAGAATACTATACCCAGCAAGGCTATCCTTCAGAAATGAGGGAGAAATAGTATATTTCCCAGACAAACACTGTAAGAATTCATCACCAAACAATCAGCCCTGCAAGAAATCCTCAAGGGAGTCATGCATCCAGAATTCAAAAACCAATCATCACTACTACAAATACACAAGAAAGAACAAAACCCACTGACACAACAAAAATGCAAATAAGAAAGAGAAAGAAACTAAATCTTACCACTTAAAAACCAACAAATACAAGTGGCAAACAATAAAAGGGGAAGAAAGGAACAAAAGATATTTTAAACATCCAAACAAAAATCCATAAAATGCCAGGAGTAAGATAAAACCTTTTAATAACAATCCTAAATGTAAATGGATTAAACTCTCCATTCAAAAGACATAGACTGACTGATCGGATTAAAAAGATAGATACAACTGTAAGCTGTCTTCAAGATACTCATGTCATCTGTAAAGATACACACAGACTAATAATGAAGGGATGGAAAAAGATATACCAGGCAAATAGACACCAAAAATGAGCAAGAGTAGCTATTCTTATATCAGATAAAATAGACTTTAAACCAAAAACCATGAGATACAAAGAAGGCCACTATATAATGATATAATGATCTATCCAGCAAGAAGATATAACAATCAAATATATATACACCTAACACTGGAGACCCAGATATCAAAAACAAACACTATTAGGTCTAAAGAAAGAGATAGACCCCAATGCAGTAATAGTAGGGGACCTAAACACTCCTCTGCCAGCACTGGATGGATCATCTAGGCAACAAATCAACAGAAAAAGACAGGATTTAAACTATACCTTAGACCAATTGGACTTGGAAGATATATACAGAACATTTCATCCAACAACTATAGAATATACATTCTTCTCATCAGCACATGGAACATTCTCCAGTATAGACCACATATTAGGTCACAAATAATGTTTCAACAAATTCGTAAAATTTGAAATCATTTCAAGTATCTTTTTAGATCACAATGGATTAAAACTAGAGCTCAATAACAAGCCAACCTCTAGCAACTATACAAATACATGGAAATTAAACAACAAGATCCTGAATGAAATATAGGTCCAAGAAGAAATTAAACAGGAAATTTAAAAAAAATTCTTGAAACTAATGAAAATTGAGACACATCATACCAGTATCTGTGGCATACTGCAAAATCAGTACTAAAAAGGAATATTATTGTGACAAATGCTCACATCAAAAGAATAGAAATATTTCAAATAAACAACCTAATGCTACACCTCAAAGAACTATAAATAGAAGAAAACAAGAACAATCCAATCCCAAAATTTGTAGGCAGAAAGAAACAAGATCAGAGCAGAACTAAATGAAATACACACCCCAAAAATGATACAAAAGATCAATGAAATAAAAAGTTGGTTTTTTGAGAAGATAAACAAAATAGACAAACCATTCCCAAAAATAGACAAACCATTACCATTAGCTAGGCTAACTAAAAAAAAAAAAAGAGAGAGAAAGACCCAAATGACAAAAATCAGAAATAAAAAGGAAACATTACAACCAATAAAACAGAAATAGAAAGAATCATTAGAGACTATTATAAACAACTACACACCAACAAATTTGAAAAACTGGAGGAAATGGACAAATTTCTGGACACATATGAACTACCAAGAATGAATAAAGAAGAAATAGAAAACCTGGATAGACCAATAGGAAGCAATGAGATTGAAGCAGTAATAAGCAGTTTTCTAACAAAGAAAAGACCAGGACTAAAAGGCTTTACTGCTGAATTCCATCAAACCTTCAAAGAGGTATTAATCTCAATTCTTGTCAAACTATTCCAAAAAATTGAAACAGAGGCCATTCTCCCAGACTCATTCTATGAGGCCAGCATCACCTTGATACCAAAATCAGACAAAGATACAACAAAAAAGAAAACTACAGGCCAATATCTTTGAACATAGACACAAAATTCCTCAACAAAACATTAGCAATCAGAATACAGCAACACATCAAATTAATTGTACACCATGATCAAGTGGGATTCATCCCAGTGATACCAAGATGATTCAACATATGCAAATCAGTAAATGTGATATACCACATCAAGAAAATCAAGAACAAAAACTGAGTTTATCTCAATAGGTACAGAAAAAGCATGTGACAAAATTCAACATCACTTTATCGTAAAGACTCTCAGCAAATTAGGTATGGAAGGAAAATATCGCAACACAATAAACTCCACATATGACAAACCCACTGCCAATATCATCCTGTAGAACAGGCAAGAACAGGAAGAAGAAAAAAATGCCTGCTCTTACCACTATTATTTGACATGGTATTAGAAGTACTAGCCAGAGCAATCAGGTAAGAGAAAGAAAAAAAGGGCAACCAAATTGGAAAGGTGAAGTCAAACAGTCTCTGTTTGCAGATGGCATGATCCTATATATAGAAAAACTAAAGACTCTACAGAAAAACTTCTAGAGCTGATAAATGATTTCAATAAAGTTTCAGGGTACAAAATCTACACCCCAAAATCAGTAGCATTTTATACTCCAATAACAAACTAGCAAAAAAGGAAATCAAGGGCAGGCCCGGTGGCGCACTGCTACAGTGCGCCGCTTGGGAGCGTGGCGGCGCTCCCGCTGAGGGTTCGGATCCCACATACAGACCGGTTCCCACTCACTGGCTGAGCGAGGTGCGGGTGCAGCACCGAGGTTTGCGATCCCGTTGCCGGTCCCGGTCCGGTACGGGCGCGACACTGAGGGTTGCGATCAGTTGCCGGACACAAAAGAAGACAAAAAGGAAAAAAAAAAAAGGAAATCAAGAAAGCAAGCCCATTTACGATAATCACCAAAAACATAAAATACTTAGGATTAAATTTAACTAAGAAAGTGAAAGATCTCTACAATGAGAACTACAAATCTCTGCTGAAAGAAATTAAAGAGGACACAAAAAGATAAAAAGATATTCCGTGCTCTTGGATTGGAAGAATTAACATTGTGAAAATGTCCATACTACCCAAAGCAATCTATAGATTCAGTGCAGTCCCCATCAATATACCAATGACATTCTTCACAGAAATTTAAAAAAAAATCCTAACGTTAATGTGGAACAACAAACAACCCAAAATAGCCACAGCAATCCTGAGCAAAAAAATAAAATAAAGCCAGAGATATAACACTAACCTGACTTCAAATTATACTACAAAGCTTTAGTAACCAAAATAGCATGATTCTGACATAAAAACAGATATTTGGACCAATGGAACAGTAGAGAGAACCCAGAAATCAACCCACATATTTACAGCCGACTGATCTTTGACAAAGGTAACAAGAACACACATCGGAGAAAAGACTGCCTCTTCAATCAACTGTGCTAGAAAATTTGGACTTCCATATGCAGAGGAAAGAAACTAGACCTGTACCTCTCACCTTAAAATGGATTAAAGACATATGCAAGACCTGAAAGAAAACTAGTAAAACTACTAGTTTACTATAAAACTAGTAAAAGAAAACATAGTGGAAACACTTCAGGAAGTAGGACTGGTCAAAGACTTTATGAATAAGACCCCCAAAGAATAGGCAACAAAAGAAAAAATAAACAAATGGGATTATATCAAACTAAAAATCTTCTGCACAGCAAAAGAAACAGTTAACAGAGTGAAAAGACAACCTACAGAATGGGAGAAAATAGATCCCTAAATTGGACACCTACTAGTGACACTCATTTTGCAAACTATACATCTGACATGGGATTAATATCCAGAATATACAAGGAACTCAAACAACTTAACAGTAAAAAAAAAAAAAAAAAAAAGTAACCATATTAAAAAATGGGCAAAGGAGCTGAAGAGGCATTTCTCAAATGAAGATATACAAATGGCCAACAGAAACATGAAAAAACATTCAACATCACAAAGCATCAGGGAAATGCAAATCAAAACCACATAGTGATATAATCTCATGCCAGTTAGACTGGCTGTTAACATAAAGACAGAATAACAAATTCTGGCAAGGATCCAGAGAAAGGGGAACCCTCCTACACTGTTGGTGGGACCATAAATTAGTGCAGCAGTTATAGAAAACGGTATGGAGGTTCCTCAAACAACTACAGATAAAACTTCCATATGATCCAGAAATCCCACTGCTGGAGGTATACCCAAAGGAATGGAAATCGTCATGTCAAAGGGATATATGCACTCCCATGTTTATTGTAGCTGTATTTACAATAACTAAGAGTTGGAATCAACCTAAATTTCTATCATCTGAAGACTGGATAAGGAAAATGTGGTACATATACACAATGGAATACTACTTGGCTATAAAAAGGAATGAAATTCTGCCATTCACAGCAACATGGATGAACTTAGAGAAAATTATGCTAAGTGAAACAAGCCAGGCACAGAAAGAGAAATATCGCATGTCCTCAGTCATAAGTGGGAGCTAACAACATCATTCAGCATTTGGGAAATGCAAATCAAAACCACTTTGAGATACCATCTCACTCCAGTTAAGATGGCTAATACCCAAAAGACTGAGAATGACAAATGCTGTAGAGGTTGCAGAGAAAAATGAACTCTCATACGCTGTTGGTGGGACTACAAATTGTGCAGCCTTTATGGAAAATGGTATGGAGTTTCCTCAAACAATTGCAGATAGATCTACCATATGATCCAGCTATTCAACTGCTGGGTATATACCCAGAGGAATGGAAATCATCATGCTGAAGGGATACCTGTACTTCCATGTTTATGGCAGTACTATTTACAACAGCCAAGAGTTGGAACCAGCCTAAATGACCATCATTGGATGAGTGGACAAGGAAAATGTGGTATATCTACACAATGGAATACGACTCTGCTATTAAAAAAAAAAAGGAAATTAGTATTTGCAGCAACATGGACGGACATAGAGAAAATTATATTAAGGGAAATAAGACAGGCACAGAAAGAGAAATACCACGTTCTCACTTATTTGTGGGTGCTAATAAAAATAAATAAGTAAATATACAAATGAATGGTGGGGAAGGACGGGGAAAGAAGACACAACAACCACAATAATTCCTTGATTTTGTTAAGACAAGTGAACAGATATGACGTTGATGGAGGGCAGTGGGGAGAGGGAGGGAGGAAAAGGAGGCATTGATAAAGGGACACGAAAGTCAACTATACTGTATATAGATAAATTAAAATTTAAAAAAAATACAAACCTAAAAAAATGGGAGCTAAAAAACTAAAAATAAACAAATAAACAGAAAGAAAGAGAGATACGACAATCACAATAATTTGTTGAACATTCAAGAGGAGAGAGTGGAACTGAGGCCACCAGAGGTGGGAAAGGGTGGGGAGAGGGGGTTTAGAGAGAAATTGATTAAAGGCCATGTAAATTAAAGAATACACACTGAATACCCAACAGGCCTGATGATTCTTGCTTTCAATTAGGGAAACACTCAGGAAGGGAAGGAGCCCTTAAATTAAGCTTGCTGTAGGCAAATCATTGTCTGTCCGTATGAATTTAATAAGAGGAACTATTTTTTTTTCAGAGCAATTATGAGCCTAAAATGTGCTAGGCACTTTCAAACTTATTATTTTATCATTTTTGAAAGTGAGGAAATTTAACCTTTTATCCATGAAGGTAAATAACTTACCCAAGATTGTGCACCTATTGTGTGATAAAACAGAACTTCAATTATATTCTGACCCCCAAAGCCATTTTTTCCTATAGTGTCATGCTACATTGTCTCAAAGCCCTGTTCTGTGAATACCAAAATTTTATACTTTGAAAGCAAAGAATGGTTCCCATGGACCAGATATAAGCCATTCAGATAAAGAAGAGCTGTCCTACTGCCTGCCCAAGAGGGCTTCGTGGAGGAATGGGATGATCTCAGCAGGAAAACATACACACAAACAAACAAAAACTAGGGGGTCTACCAGATGCCTATGATGTCTATCAGAAGCAGATAACTCAAGGAGATGATTTGTTCTTGACAGGTACCTATGAGGAACAGACCCCAGCAAGGCAGCTAGAGTTTAGTGGTCTTCAAAGACTCATGGAAATTTCCCAAGAGAAAAAAGAATCAGCTTTAAACACCTATTGTATCCAGAGAAAACTAATGCTAGATAACTACAAAGTACAGATGTTAGGCTCAGTAGTGCTCCCCCACAGTCCCAAAGATGTTCACATCCTAATCTCCAAAACCTGTGAAAAGTTACCTTACAGTGTGAAAGCGACTTTGCTGATGTGATTACATTAAAGATCTTGAGACAGAAAGATTATCCTAGATTATCCAGGCTCAATATAATCACAAGGGTCCTTACCAGAGGGAGGCGAGAGAGCTAAAGGCAGAAGAAGGAGACAGGATGACAAAAAGAGAAGTTGGAGTGGTGCAGTTTGTGATGGCAGAAGGGGCCATGAACCAATAAATGCAGAGGCCTCTAGAAGCTGGAAACTACAAGAAACATATTTTCCTCTGACACCTCCAGAGAAATAGGCATGAAATCACATTGATTTTAGACTTCTGACTTCCAGACTACAAGATAAATTTGTGTTGTTTTAAGCCACTAAATTTTTAGTAATTTGTTACAGTAGTGATAGGAAACTAGGACACCCTTCTTGCCTGTCCTTTTTCAATCCTGAAGGATCTGGTGGGGAAATTTAGAGAGTAGAGGAAGAGGAGTATAATCCTAGGCAGGACAGTAGAGATGAAGTTGTCCATGGCCCCTTCTTCCAACTGCAGGTGTCCAGCCCAAAGAAGTTGAAGGCTGGTCTGGATATAGTAATTACCGAGCTGATTGAGAAGTAACCAAAGGGTATTTTGTTGCCAAGAAGTTTGGGGATTTGCACTAAATCTATCCAAGGGTCAGAGATGGGAAAGATTATATGAGAAATGAAGAAAATAAAATAGTCATCTTGGTTTGAATGTCCCCCGAAAACTTAATCCACACTGTAACTCTTCAGGGTGGGAAATTGTATTATGGTAACTGAAAGGCTGAGCTTTGAAGAAGTGATTAGATTGTTGGACCATGCCATAGTGAATGGATTAATAATGGTGGTGAGGGGCATGGTTCTGTAGGCTTCAGAAGGACAGTGCATGAGGACGTTAGTCTCTCTCTGCTTCCACTGTCTTGCAATGTGAGACCCCTGGGTCATTGTTGCCACCACCAGATGTGTTACTTGGACTGTGGACTTCCCAGTCTCTAAAACTCTAAGCAATAAATTTCATTTACTTTATTAATCACCCAGTTCTGTGTATTTTGTTATGAGCAACAGAAAGGGACTAATACAGTAGTTTTCTGATTATATTTTATGAGCTCTCCTTTTCCAAAATTATAGCACCATATGTGAAAAGGGCTCACTTTGAATTAGATGACTGTTCTCTTATCTCTTTACTCTACAAGGCTTAGACTTCCTTGATGCTGCTATTCTCCTGACTCCTGCTAAAGTCTTTGCAATTGACTCCTTTCTCCAGTTGCTGTTCCAGTGAGATTCTCAGTGCTGACATGCCCAGGTTCCCCACGTTCAGCTTCCCTTGTCCTATGTGCTGTCAGCCTTTTGTAATCCCACTTGTTTATAAAAATAATAATAGCTTTGAAATCACTGTCCAAGTATAATTTTCTAAACATTAAAATCATAATCATCATACATATAGATAGTGAGCACACATCAAAGTTTTATTAAACTCATTAACGAGGGAACCAGTAGACTGGAAAATGAAAAGCAGAGATTTGATATGGTCACTGAAGAATGGTGCTGAAATAGGATTGCTAAACTAGCTGCAAAATGGGTTATTTTCTGCAGGGAAAAAGAGTGTAACTTTGGGAGTCATCAACCAAGACAGAAGGAAAACAAATCATTGCATCTTACCAGTTTTCTATAACTTTAATTCTTAATTATGGAGTTGTAAAATGCCTGTGTCTAAACAGTTATGATTACTAAAGCCAGAAAAGTTACATTTTTCTGAAGGAGACAGACTATACTGAGATAGGTGTGTTAGGTAATGCTTTGGCATAATGTTAAAAGGTTGCACAATAAAAAAAAGGGTTGCACAATCATCTTTCTGACTTATTTTCAAGTTGAGAATAATTCTCTGTAACATCATAAACTATTAAAGTATCTAAAAATTACTAAATAAATCAAAATTACTAAATAAATATTGATATTAAGGAGAGCAAATTTATTAAGTAATGCTGAAATTCTAGTTAAAAACAAGGTTTCCATTTACTTAATAATGCCTGTGTGAGATTGTGCTACATTAACTTTGGTAAGGTGGGATTTATAGTTTCCTGCATCTTCTTCTCTAAATGGTTCTAGATGTGATTCAGAAGGTGGAAGTTAAATAGTAGCTATGATACCAGAAGGACATTGGGATCAGTTACAATGGTGCTCATGTGCAGAGCCACCTAGTAGATCCCAGCTCATCCGTATTCTTCCCTGCTCTCTAACTAGATTCCCTTCCCAACTGAGGGCCAGCTTGAACAACAGTTGTTCCAGGCTCCCACATGGATGTTTGCTACAAATTCATAGAAGTGAGGGCTGCACAGAGGTACCAGCTTCTCTTAGGCATCTCTGTTTGATTTCCCTCTGTTCCTACTTCATTGTCTAGGCATGTCTAGCTTTGCATTTACCTACAAGCTCCAACTTACCCATTCTTACCAGTGTTTTTGGCAGATGAACTGGTTAGAGACTCTTTGATTTCCCACTCCCAGTTCCAAACCTTCACTTCCTCAGCTCCTCCCACTTCCTTTAAGGTCTAACATCTATAATAAATCCCTTATTCCCCAAACACTCAGAGTGGCCCTCCTTCCTTGACTAAACACTGACTGATGCATTCTTATTATTTCTGAGCTGTGACTTTAATTTCAACCCACTCAGATGAAGTGTTTCTAATCTTATATTGACATAGAGTCTATCCCCTAACAACTCTTAGCTAACACTTGCCAGGGGCTTGGCAATATTGCAAATGCTTTGCTCCTAAAGGCTCAGACATTTCTCAGCCTCTGTAAGACTGTTTCCTTTGTCTCTCAAAAGAATATGATGTTTTAGAATGTTAAAACATACCATTCTTAATCCTGAGGTCATATTTGTGTAGGAGTATCAGAGAGAAATCCAAGGGTAGAGTTGAAGGAATGGTGTGGGTAGCTAAGCTAATATGGAACCTGTTTTACTCATGTGGCAGGGCAGTACCTAGTTAACTTTCATTACTGGTTGTCTCAGTTATTAAGAACCATTGTTAAAAAGGGTCATATACTCATTTTTTTCTATATATTTGGCTCCAAAATACTGTATATTGAGACAATAATACTCAGTGGGAATTTGTCATATGTCAGGTACTGCTATAGATTCAATGCCCCCTCCTCCCCCCACCAACCTCATTGAAGATTAAATCCCCAGTGTAACTGTTGAGGGTGAGAAATTCTACTATGGTAATTGAAAGATGGGGCCTTGAAGAGGTGATTAGTTTGCAGGACCATGCCATGGTGAATGGATTAATAATGGTGGCCAGGGGCATGGTCCTGAGGGAGAGTGCATAAGGAATTCTCTCTGTCTCGACTCTGCCATTTTCTACCATGTGAAACCCCTACATTGCTGAAAAGCCACCACCAAAGGAGGCCCACATCATAAGTGTTCCCTGGATTTTGGATTTCCTAGCCTCCAAAACTGTAAGTAATAAATTTCATTTTCTTACAAATTACCCAGTTCCAAGTATTTTTTGATAAGTAACAGAAATGAACTAATACAGGTACTTTTCAAAACTGTCTACATGTAATCCTCCTAACAATTCCAAAAGATAGAAACTATCATAGTCTTTATTTGGGTGAAAAAAATGAGATTGAGAAAAGTAAGTTGCCCAAAGTCACATTTTATGTATGTAATTACAATGAGGACTGCTAATTGTCTCCTATAAACATTCTCTCCTGCTGCTAAACTCCTGAGTTTTAGCTGGACAGATATTCATAGTATTGACTACATACCGATCCACTGTTGCAACTAGCTACTGCCATTTGGCTATATTCTGGCCAATGAGGTAAAAAGTAGAAGTGATAGAAAGTGGCTGTTTAGAAAGAGACAATGTTCTCTTTCTTTTCTTTTTTCCTAATTTTTGTAATGCAGTTGTAATGGCTAGATCTTAGCAGCCATCTTGGGTCACGAGGCTGCAAACACAACGGACCATTAATACTATAAGAACCATTATACTATACTATGCCTCTGATACACTGGACCACCATAAACCCTAGCTTCTGCACTTTCACCTAAAAGAAAACATAAATTTTCATTCTATTTGAGCCACTATTATTTAAGTTTTCTATAATTTGAAACTGAACTTAATTAATGCAATAATATAACCTTTTTATGTACACACAAAAAAATGAAACTAAATAATCCTTCCCACCACCTCCACCATTCTTTCTTAAAACTCTTTTCCTCTCCAGGTAGATTGGAAATTAGAAATACCTTTCTGTTAATAGGTTTCTATCTCAAGCCTGAGAGCTTATATTCAACATGAGTTCTTGAAAATGTTGGTTCTCTGTCAACATGACTTTTTGTCAGAGACTAAGAATGGAGACCTGTTGCTAAGCCAAAACCTAGATTCTTTTCTGTAACAGCACAGTGGTGAAAAAGCTCATTACCCAGGATTTTGAAAATAGAAATGACTTCAATCCCAAGTGATATCCATTTATAAAATTGGACTGAATTGCTTTCTACAAACTTCTAAAGAATAACCCTGATTTACTTCAAAATATGTTTGGTCAAAACTCCTTTTTATTTTTTTTATTTTTTCCAGTTGGGAGTATTTTGTTCTTCCATTAAACCTATGAGAGTGCTGAATTAGCTTGCCTTTGGCTTGGCAGCAAAAGTACACTGGTTATGCCATGAAAGGATTTTTTTTAGAGTTATGAAAATCAAAGAAAAATGCCAAGAAAATAATATAGCTATTGTAAATGTGCATATGTAAATGTGCAGGAAGCAAGGCTAATATCACTCAAGTTCAAAATAACCTTCCCAGTTCTTACCCTTCTTGGGTTCAAATTTCCAGGGCCACAGATTTTTATTGTCATCACAATTTCAATATGGGAGGCAACTTAATTCACCAACTGCATTGGTTTCTGCTGGGCACTCAGACTTTAACAAGCCTTATGAATTTATGCACATGATTTATGACCCAAGCACTCCGGATAAGGACATATAAATAAACTCCATGTTAAGAGTTGACTTGGGTAGTGTCCTGTAATAGCCTTAAAGGAGATAGAGAAGAACCTATGTTTGAGGTTTTAAGGTTCTGTGAGACCATTCCTCTATAAATTAGCCTCTTCCTCACTTCACTTCAGACTTCTAGATGCCAACATTTTACCATTAGAGCTTTGATTTGTCATGAGATGAGTATGTCCCATGTTCAAATTTAAATACTTCTGGAATCAATAACATGTTAGGTACATCAATTCCTTTCTAAGCATGTACATCAAAAGTAGGTTGTACGAGATTGAGGGGTGTTGGACCCATACAGAGTCTCAGCTCTCCTGTGAGCAGGCAAGCTCAAGGGGCATGCTTGGGTTCACCAGGAGCACCAGGAAGGCGTTTTGTATCTTTGGGTAGATGTAAGCAAAAAAAAAAAAATCAGCGAGGTGGCTGCAAAAAAAGGGAGGTGGTAAGATCAGAAACTTGCTTTTTCTACTAACCTCTGTGTTGTTTTCAGGTTGCAAAGCAGCCACTTGAAATCAAATCAAATTACTTCTCAGCAATACCGTATCAGTGTAAGAGAAAAAGATCTGCTGAACCCACTTGAAATTGAACAATAAACCACTCAACCAACTAAATACCTACTTTTATGATGTCAAAATGGTTTTACCCTAGTTAAATGGTTACTCTGAGTTTACAAAATTGAGCAACTTTTCTGGCATCAGTTGAGCTAAGCCAGGAAAGGAAGACATGAGGTTGATTATGTCCCTCTTGAAGTGGACACAGGAAGAGGGTGAATGGTGAAGATAATGGTCAGTTGAGCAAATCATCCCACACAGAAATTTGTACAATTTTATTTACCTCATTTACTGCACAGCTATTTCCCATTTTCTTGTTGTGGCAACCCAGCTTCTTTCCTAGAACAAACCAAGGCTTTCTCCATTTCCATTTCATCAGGGACAAATTCAAAGACACAGTCCTACTTTGATTCTCCAGGCCTCCTTTCATAAAGTTGAGCCTGCAATAGGGAAGAAAAACATAATCCAATGAACATTGACCCATTTCTAATTAAGAATAGTAAATTAAATTTACTATAAATTTAGGAACTATTCATAACTAAATAACATAGAGGGAACACAAGAATAATCTTATCAGAACTTGGTCAAACACTGACCCTACTGGGAGTTCTCTATCCAAATCCTGAATCCAGTCCCCGGGGACAGGTCCAGAAAGACCCAATGGAAGCAGAAATCAATGTGTATATGGAACGAGGTTGTTAATGGGATGCGGGTTCCATTTCCTGGTAGTAGTTTTCGCTGTTTTCACTATTGTTTTTCTCTTATTCCAAGATAAAATAAAAATCTGGTGGTTTGTTTTTGGAGGTAGAGACACTCTTCCTACAGCCCCTTCTCTGTGGAATCAGATAATGCTGTTATTGCACATTTGACTTAACAGAGCTACTACTTTTAATGTAGTAATCCTCACAAATGAAAATTGAATTAAGGCTGCCTTTCTGAAATGAAGACTCCAAAACAATGAATAAAAAATGCATGGGCCGAGGCCGTGGCGCACTCGGGAGAGTGCAGTGCTGGGAGTGCAGCAGCGCTCCCGCCGTGGGTTTGGATCCTATATAGGGATCAGCACTCACTGGCTGAGCGCGGTGCAGCCGGTCTCAAAAAGGACAAAAAAAAAAAAAAAAAAAAAAAAAAAAAAAAAAAAAAAAAAAAAAAAAAAAAAATGCACAATAGATGGTAGGATTCAACAGTCCAGCAGTGTGCACTTGTCTTCATTTGGAAAATTCTGTTTATGTTCACATGTATCAGGGGGGGCCAACCATGGCTACAACAAGAATTAAGCTGTCAGAAATTGTCTTTGTCTTCATGAGCTTGAAATCACAGCCTGGTTTCTAGTTCCTTAATCACTATGTACCAGGTGGTCTATTCCTACAGTAAACATATCTTTAAGGATATTAGAAAAGTTGTCCATATTGGTATGGATTTAAGCCAAATTATACTGAGAAACATAATACAAGAATTTCTGGATGATGGCTTTATTTTATTTTCTTGTATGTAACAATCCTCTTATTTTATTATAATTACTGCTATTATAGTAAGTTACAATGTGCTGGAATCAGCTCTGATTTTCTTTTTTTTTTTTTTTAAAGATGACCGGTAAAGGGATCTTAACCCTTGACTTGGTGTTGTCAGCACCATGCTCAGCCAGTGAGCAAACCAGCCATCCCTATATGGGATCCTAACCCGTGGCCTTGGTGTTATCAGCACTGCACTCTCCCGAGTGAGCCACAGGCCGGTTCCTCAGCTCTGATTTTTAAGTAAGAAAAAATACTTTCTGTAAACAACTACCATAAATGTGCTCACATGAAATGGCTTCATGAATATCTTTTAAATTATTCTGTAGGCTCAGTTCGCTCTTCATATGCTTTTTTTTTTTTTTTTTTTGGTCTTTTCCGTGACCAGTAAGGGGATCGCAACCCTTGGCTTGGTGCGCAGTGAGCGCACCGGCCATTCCTATATAGGATTGGAACCCATAGGATCCGAACCCGCGGCGGGAGCAACACTGCGCTCCCAGCGCTGCACTTTCCCGAGTGCGCCACCAGGCCGGCCCTCTTCATATGCATTTTTAGAAAACATATATTCCTGGTCAGATGGGAGGAAAAAAATATGTTCCCTCATTTCTCTAAATATATGCTTTCTCAGTTAAAATTCATGGAAAGCTTTCTCTATTCTCTAATACTCAGAGATGAAGCATTTGAAAAAGAAAATGAAGTTATTTTCAGAGAAGAATTTCAAGGGATGTAGACTTTAGAAAACTGTCTCACAGAAAAACTAAATAAATAAAACAGGTACATTATAATAAATTTTAAAAAGGTTAACCATATTACTGAGTTTAGACTTAGTCTATTCATAGTGGAAAACAAGTTTCCTCACATAAATATCATACCCATACATGTACTCACATTATTAGGTATCTGCATTGCAAAATTTAAAATAAAGCTGTTTTTGGACTCAGAAACTTAAAGAAATGCTAGAAGTTTCATTTATTTGGAAAACTACTATTAGATAGAAAATCTGTTTTATTGTTGCTATTGCTGCTGTTCGTTTTGTTTTGCAGTTTGCATTTATCTCAGGATTCAGAGTAACTGTTCTTTCTGTTTTTCAAAAGAGTAGTCCCTACTTATCTACAAGGGCAGCAGAACAAGGTATCAGTCTGCTTCCACAAGCTGATGCACTCAACAGTTTTACAATATTATTTTGAGGAATAAAGGAAGACAAGGAAGAATGGCATCCCGAGTGCTGTGAAGAAAAGAAAACAACTAAGGAAATGAGGCAACAATTGATATAACTGATGCATAATATATAAGATATTATATACTATATAATATTTCTGTATCAGAAATACGGAGTAAGAAATAAATACAAGAATATAATCCCCTGTGAAATTCCAGAAATCTAGGAGAAGATAGAGATTTCCCACAAAATGGGAACTGGAAGCTGGAACTATTTTATTTCGATATTAAGGAAGAGAAATCCCAGTGGAGAATTTAGGGATATTTAGACATTGTGCTCTCTGCTTTCCAAAGTGACAATAAGTTAATGGGATAAATAAGCACATGAGTAATACTTTACAGAAAATAATAGTTTGCATACTTTTGATCCCTTTTAGTTAAAATATGTGTTTTAGTACTATAAATTTAGGAACTATAAGAGATCTTCTGAAGATGATCTCTTAAGCCAAAGGAGCATTGGTACACCATAACAAACCATCAGAGATGACTGAATTTTTGGAAAAGGAGAGGGCTTTTATTGACCTTTATATTATTATTTTTAAAAAATCAATTTTATAAATTCAAAGTTGTCTTATAATAAAAAAGCCAAATCCCTCTTTAGAAGAAGTGTCCTAATGTGCACAGGGATGCTCTTCACTTTAGATTTTTTGAGTCTCTACTCAAGGGTGGCATTTTCCATTTCTATAAGTGGAATTGACCATTTCTTCTTTTGTACTTGATATTCACATGGTACAATTTCGCAGAAGTGAAGGGGAGCAGGACAAGTTGCATTAATTAACATAATGTCTTTCTGCTTAACCAGACATTTCTTATTGGCTTAACGCTATCTAGTGGACATCCATATGGGGTTCATAGTACAATGGGGTGTTTATCAAAAAATTCCACTCTATGATTCAGGGACCAAGTTTTCTGTTTTATGAACTATGCCATCCCCAGGGCCTTCAGAATTCTTTACCAGGTTCTGAAAATCTGGCCAGCAAATGCAGGAAGAAAAAATCATGACCAGAAAAATTTTACAGTCCAGGCTTTGAAATGGCACACATCCTTCCATTGATATTTCATTGGCTATAACTCAGTCACATGGCCGGACCTAACTGGCCACAAGCAAGGATGGGATTTGTAGTCTAGCTGTTCATCCAAAAAGAAAAATAATGACTTTGGTAAACATCTGTCTCTGCCAAAAAATGCATGTTATTACCTGCAACATGGTTTCCTTCTTCTGAGACATATATTGTAATACGTTTAGTAGCTTTGTATAAAATAATTTTAATTCCCAGGATATAAGACGTGCTTGTCAAATCCAAGAACTAAAATGTTCCGCCACCACCTAAGCCACATAATTATGGCTATTTTAAATGTTTTCCACCTCTGCTCCCTTCTTTTAATACTGATTGCATTCAGAATATGAAGGATGTAATTAATAAAAGGACATCTGGATCTTTGTAATATCTAAATTATTAAAATGTTATGCATCTATGCTATATCCCGTATGTTTACTTTGAGACAAGTTCAAATAAAGTTCACTTTGACAGAGAGTCATAACGACTTCATGCATTAATTAGAGAGCATTAAATGAATCAGCAGTCCTGCTTCTTATCCCTTTTAGGACCAGCTTTGCCACTGTCTTGCTGTAAGTATTTTTGAAAAGTCTTAGGGTATAACGGATTATTACAATTCTGTCGGCTCTAAGGTGTGACAAACTCCAATACCGCTGAAGCTCTGCAACGATACAAGAGGGTAGCAGAGTGCGGGCATAAAACGTTATCCTGGAAGCTGGTGTTTCAAAAGTGTTAGACTCATACCCATGGTTGAAGTCGTGTTCCAACCTTCGAATAATCTGATTCGAGAGGCTTGGTGTCAGAGCTAAGGTGTCTGCATTTAAATACTCCATAGTTATTTACAATTGTCCCACCAGTAGAGCTATAGATCTACATTTGCTCCAAAATGACCCATGTACTGAGTTTAGACATGACGTTGTAGAAATATAAAGAATAGGAACATGTATAAAAATAGGAATATAAAAATTATAATGCTCAACCAAAAAAGCATAGTTTAGATAGGCAGATGATTTATGATAGATTAAATCCCAGTCGTGTACAAGCCTATGAAATATATATTCTGCATTAGTAGTTCAATTGACATATTTTATTTGAATGCTGGATGAAGTCAACATTTGCAAGTAATCAGGTCATTTATTGCATAATCACTCACCTAGAAAATCAATAAGATTCAAAACAGATGTACTGATTGGCTGGGTTTTTGTTTTTTGTTTTTTTTTTAAATAGATGGCTGACCTAGGTTGTAATCATTATGTCTAACTGTGTTTGTGAAACAAGTCACAAAGGTATTTTTCTGAATTATTTGGCTTCATAATAATAGATTACAATTTCTCTGAATATTGCATTTTTACAGACATTTGCCTCCTTGTGTCGCAGAGAGTTTTGCAGAATTCTGTTGAGTCCACATATTATGTGATTCACCATCTATAGTAAAGAGCAATATAATTCATGATCAGCTCATAAATTTTATTTTTTTGCCCAATTTTATATAACACTAAAGGGCTTCTCTTGGACACCCACCTTGGAATAATGAGTTGACCTAATATTGACCATACAAAAAGAAAAAGAGCAGAAATATTTGGAACATGCTTTCTCTGTAAAGTGCCAGATACTAAACATTTTCAACCCTGCAGCTCACACAGTCTTTGCTGTGACTACTCAGCTTTGGCACTGTAGTGTCAAAGCAGCCATAGACGATACATGAGCAAATGGACAAGGCTGTGTTACAACAGAACTTTATTTGCAAAAAGAGATGAAGGACTTTTTTTTTTTATATCGTGGACTGCACGATATAGTTCACCAACCCCGATCTAAAGATTATTTGAGAGTAGCACCTGGTATTGAGTGAATCAGCTTTACTTATTATTTTATTTCCTTGTTAAAATTAGCAACTGCTTATTCTAAAATTAACTTCTTCATATTTTAACTAATGTCTCCCGTGATTATTTCTATTTTCTTATACTTATTATATAGCTATTAAAAGGAGGTCGTTAGCTTCTTTCTTCTTTAGCTTCTTCCTCATAATACTTCCTCACAAATCTTACTTGAATTAGCTTTCTGCCCAGAGTATTTTACACTCAACTACAAAACATATTTGTAGATTAAGTACTTGAGCAAGGTATTACACGGAATGGAGTAAAAAGTACTGATGCTTTCCTTTTCAAACTCAGAAAGAAAAAAAACTACACACAGAGAAACAAAAGGTGTTTTTCTTATCTCATGAAAGATAGTCAACAAGAATACTAATTTTTAAAAAGATTCTAAAAAATGTCAAAGAAAAGTTATTGTGACACTTTTAAAAAAGTAAGGGAGACTTTTTTCATGACTATTGCAATTGTGCTATTGCAATAAAGGAGAGAGATTAGGCTCAGTTCCAAATACAATAAGAATGAGTGGAGATTTATAGCCAACCAGCAGAATGAGGAGGTCAGTGGATGGAAGTTACTAAGACGGTAAATTGCTAAGACATCAAGGGTAGGGGGATTCTGGCTGAACCAACCTGATAAGATTCTTGCTAAAATTGGGCCAAGGATTTAGACATTGAAGGTGGAAGATAAAAAGGGTGATCAGATATCAAGGATGAGCTAGGCAAACAGAGACAGGACAGAGGCCAAGGTCAGGGCCCAGTTGAAAAGAGCTCAGAGGAACCTAACTAAAGTTTGGCCAAGAAGAAAATCTTTGTCAGAAATAATAGACCAAAAGAAAAATAGATTAAAAATTCAATAATGATACAGTCATATAAAAATTAATCTAGTAGTCATTACATGTCTGCTTTCAAATATGATTATCTTTCAACACAACACTTTTCTCCAAACATTTTAAAATACTTTCTGCATAAGAGGTTCTTTTTAATATTACAGAAAAATAAGGTAACATACATAATTTCAGATACATATGTATCTGTATGGTTTATTCTGTTTTATTTTACTTCTATTTTATTTTTGTTACTTTCTTCTATTTTTATCACATTTGAAAGATTTCTTTTTACTAGAGATGACATCTGAATTGATCAACACAATATATTTCTTTCTAAACATATTTTCTTACAAATATTCAGGTAAATCAGACACTTAGCTCATATTAATTTGTTATAGTTTCCTATTGTATTCAATATAAACATGTACAAAAATTTTAATGTAAAATTAATTTTAAAAATTTGCATTAATCTTCTTCAATTTTTATAACACTTCACAGGATCCTAGTACACCAGGACTATTCAGCAACTTTAAAATAATATCCACCATAAATCTTTAATAATTGTAGAAATAATCTCTCAGAGCAAGAAATGATAAGTCAAACCTTGCGTTTATTTCTTTGGCACCTCTCTTAGGTTACTGAGTAAAGTTTTCATAATTAGTTGGCCTTGTGCAAAAAATGTCCATCGATGGATGATTAGATACAGAAAATGTAGTATATATACACCGTGGAATACTACTCTGCCATTAAAAAGAAAGAAATTATCCCATTTGCAACAACATGGATGAGCCTGGAGAAACTTATGTTGAGTGAAATAAGCAAAGCACAGAGGGAAAAATACCTCATGAACTCACTCAGAAGTGGGAGCTAAGAGAGAAAGGATGAAGGAAAGAAAGACCACAGTGGTGCATTGCACTTGCAGAGGGAGAGAACATACCTTGGGATACAAAGTGGAGGAGGGGGGAGGTTGGGGATAATCGGGTGGGGGACATGAGGTACAAACACAATTTGTGGTAATGAGCATGCTACCAGTATGGATCTGGCCTTCACATCTTGGGCACAAGGGTTGACAACCAGCTTTGTATCTCACGAATATTCGTAACTAAAAAAAAAAGAAAAAAAAAAAAAAGAACCTGCCAGGATCAAGCACAAATAGGTATTATAATCCTGACTTTCATTAATACTTTTTTCAGAAGAATTCTTTTTAACAATTCAATAACTATGACCAGCAGACTTTGAACCTGAAGAAATGGACACTTAAATGCAATTCCCCAGAAAAGATGTGTTTAGTTTTTCTTATGAAAAGGCTTGAATTACTCATTTTGATTCCATTATTAACATCACAGTCATAATACCTGAGTTTTAAATCTTTAGATTGGCTAGAGTGCAGCCTTATAACAGGTTCAGATCCCTGTACCAGCCACAGCCAAAAAATAAAAAAATAGAAAAAATTAGATTGTGTAATTTTATTTTGTTTTGTTTGTGTTTTTCATTTTGATAGATCACCATGAGTACCTACTTGACAGAGAAGCTAACTTTTCCAGTGTAAAACATAGCATCTTAGCTTATCTTTGTATTTTCTATTAAATGGCATAGCATTTTTTTATTATGATAAAAAAAAAACTATAAAATTTACCCTCTTAACAATTCTTAAGTGTCCGGAACAGTATTGTTAACTGTAAGTACATTGTTCTACAACAGGTCTCTAAAACATTTTCCTTTTGCATGACTAGAACTCTTTACCCATTGAACAACTTCCTGTTTTCTCCTCCCCCCAACCCCTGACAGCCACCACTCAACTTTCTGTTTCTATAAGTTTGATTACTTTAGATACCTCATATAAGAGGAATCAGGCAATATTTATAATTTTGTGACTTGCTTATTTCATTTGCATAATGTCTTCAAGGTTCATCTATGTTGTTACATATGACGGGATTTCCTTCTTTTAAAAAACCGAATAACATTTCATTGTGTGTATAAACTCACATTTTCCATTCATCTGTCAATGCACATTTAGGATGTTTCCACATCTTAGCTATTGGGAATAATGCTGCAATGAACACAAGTGTGCAAACATCTCTTCAAGATCCTGTTTTCAATTATTTTGTATGTATACCCAGAAGAAAGATTGCTGAATCATATGGTAAGCTCTATTTTTAATGTTTTGAGGCATATGCACACTGTTTTTCCATTCCAACTACACCATTCTATAATCCCAACAGCAGTATACAGGGTTCCAATTTCTTCACATCCTCGTCAACACTTGCTATTTTCTGTTTTGTCCCCCTCCCCTCTGACCCACCACCCACCCCAGTGGCCACTCTAAAGAAATTTAAAATTCTACAAGGCACCATCTGATCAAATGAAATGTGAAAACAAAGGACTCTGTCTTCAGACTCCAATGGTTTCTTATAAAAAGTCCATCCCTGTGTAATGTATTCTGGACATCAGCTTAGAGAAAAGCCATAAAGAAGACCAGAATAGGGGTGCTGGGAGCAAAAGGGAAAAAGAGTGCAAACGGCAGGTGCACTAGACGTATGAAGCCCTGCCTACAGATGGCTGCCCTGGTCACAATGTTCCAGGTGGTTCTGTTAACCAAGAAAGGCCTTTGATGGTGGTGCTTCAATTGACCTAGGCAACAAGCTTCAAAATAAAAAGCAGTGGATGCTCAGGACAACATGCGCCCTTCACTAATTTTCCTTTGTCTGCTCCTGTTTGTGTGCATCAGACCCTGTAGGGAACAAATGTTTTCCAAACGTCTATCATGTTTCCCTGATGTTCCCCAGAGAAATTACTTCATACACTAAAAATTGCAAGAAAAACAGTTTAGAGGAGAATTACCTTTTAAAAATTAGCATGTAGTGCATTTATCTGAAAAGTATTCTAGTGGACAAAGCCCAGTTATCTCTTTTGTCATTTTTATAAAGTACTAAGAGCTCTAAGTAAATGTAGCATTTTTCACCTGAGAAAAACATATCGTTACCTTTCATATAATCAACTACTATGCATAATAAAGAATGAAAAGTGGACACCCTTAACACTGGAATCATTCAATTTTTATTTGGTTTTCATTACATACCGAATAGCATTTTAAAATGAGCCCTACTAAAGAATACTTACATTTGTTTCATTAGAACGTTATTATTTGCTGATGGGTGTGACATCTAACTAAGAAGTGTACTTTAGTGAGTTGTTGCTTTTTTAAAAAAATTCTTATTTACCTATACGGTATCTTTCTAGTTCCAAGAGTCTCTCAAGTCCAAAATGCACTATGTAATTTTTAAAGTGTGAAATGGATTAAAAGTCTTACCATTAAATATCATGAAATTATCATAGAAAAACGCTGTTAAATTTTAAAGTCTAACTGCCTACTGAGATGAACAGATGTAAACTAGAAAAAGTCTATCCTAGCAAATGGGGCTATCTAAAATGTTTGGTTTTTTTCCCTCATCACTTGTTAATATATAACAGTAAATATATATTTCTATCTCTCTCATAGCTTTTGAGTAAGAGATCTCTTAATTTTACAGATTTTTGTCGTCCATAGTTAGATACAAGCAGTAGAGTTATACAACTCTTTCATATCTGTGCAACTGTTCTGCATACCCTTTACAAACATCACTGGGGTTGGGCAGGAAGTAGGCAGTTAGTGACTTATTACATCAAATAAACTCTTGATCACATGTATTTTGAAGCTGCTAAACAGAGAAAGGATACAGTAGGAGAGAAAACATGGGACTGGAAATCAAAAGACTTCCCAATTGAATTCTGAACCTCAATTTTTCTCATCTGTAAAATCAAAGGGTTCCATAGAGGATCTGTAGTTTCTCATCCAAGCCTATTGATCTTCAATTCAAAGTCAATATTAAAACATTATCAACTACATTTGGGGTATGGAGACCATAGAGAAAGAAAACGACTGAGAAAACAAATGTTTTCATTAGATTAAGGCCACAGTTTTAGGTATTCTCAGCAATTTTTCTTTGTAACTAGTAGAAATTCCTGGAGAAGGCCCATTAGTACCCCTAATGAACTGCACAGTTTTATGTAGGAATTTAAACTACCTAATTCATATTATGGCTCCATATATAACCCAATGATGCCATGAAATTTATCTTTTTTTTTTGTATTTACAATTAGCATTCAAATCATAAAATGTGTCTTGGCTTTTAAAATATTTCAGCAGCAACACTTCTAGAATTGCCCATTTTACAATGGAGAGTTCTACAGACAGATTGGATTATATAGATATGTTTATTTGATTGATTTAATAAGACATTATCTCCCAAGTTATGACAAAGTTAAATAAGTAAAAACAAGACAAATCTTTAAAATTAGATCATGTAAGGAAACTTGGGAAGAGAAATGTAAATTCCATTTGATTCTTGTGCATATATATTTTGACAATTTATAGCACTAATTAGAGTAATCTACATCTTACTGGCACTATTGTGTGCCATCAGTTTTATGTTAGAAAAGTTGCCCAATGGACTGATACTAGATATAGGAGTACTTGAACATTGATGATATACTTGTAAATTCCTCCCTTGAGAAATTAGAATTCATAATGAGGAAAAAATACAAAACAGAAAGGAAAGCTAAGAACAATTCATACCTGGTAATTTGGGCCAAAATCAGATTGAAGAAGTTATCTTGGAACTATATTTAAATCTTTTAAAAATAAAAAAATCTTCTGGAGCATTATTTTTTGTTGTTGTTTTTTCCCCATTAGTTTGATTCTTTACCTCTTGAAATAAGTAAGGCATATAGTTTTTATTCATAGATAAATTGTTAATAAAGTTCAAAAGCAAAAAGAGGCCACGTCAGGGTTATGTTTAATTCTCTTAGCATGCTGTTCAGCTTCGGAATTTATCGTGGTTATGGTGAATTCACTTTCATCCTGATGTTGGTGAAATGTGAGAAGTGATTCCTTTACATAATCATTCCACTAAATTCAATTAAATGCTTCAAGAAACAATATCATCAACTGTGTAGGAAAACCAAGTTAAGATATTAGTCAAGTAAGTAATAGAAATCATTGTCTTCTTATAATTCAACAATGAAAATCAATCAATAAATAAAAATTTTAAAGATAATAAAGTTAAAATATTTTTTAAAGTTTTTCTTTCCAAAATTATTTGACATGCATAGGAAGCATGAAGGTTCATTGAAGACTTAGACGTCTTCTCTTTCTGATCACTGACCTGAGACATGTATGGAGATTTGATGAACAAACCACAAGAGGCAGAAGCTGTGGTGTGCACCCATCTGGCAATAATTCCAGTTTAGCCACTTGCTAATGGTGCAATGGTAGGCAACTTATGTTACTCAGTGAGTCTTGGTTTCCTCATAAAGATCTTACTAACTAAACTATCTTGCATTGTTATTGGGAAAACAAGAAGTAAGGAATGTTAAACACAGGTCTTAAATTATCTTGTTCATTCTGAGTCTTACAGACATGTATTTTCCCTTAACCTATGACCATCACAGGCCAAACCAGCTGCAAAATCTAAAACAAACACACTTCTTCTGTTTAAATGGAAACATTTCACATCTCCTCACCCTCTCAGTCAGGGCAGAAGAATCACATGGAATAAGAATAAAGAGTAAACCACTGGTCACAATTTATGTTCAATCATCTTCCTTCAAGCCAGTTGAGTGAACAAGGACTCACATGTGCAGTATTCCAAGGAGGGATAAAAGGGAGTTAGAAAGACATTACCTGAATACAGCAGAACACAACAGAAAAGAAAGAAGATGAGGCATAGTCAGAGATCCCAGGGAACCCAGTTTGAACAAAAGTAATTTGTGAATGTGCGTTCGATTCATGTATATAGCAACCTACTTAAAGAGGACTTTTTCAGTATAAACTCCCAAAGCAGAAATTTTGTCTTCTGATGACATTCAGTCATACCTCTTACGAGTATTCAGTATTCACCAAATAATTTGCAAAATGAGAATAGTTGTATATAAACTTAGTGTGTAACTCAGTATGCCAAAGTACTTTAAGGATCTCTCTAGACAGATGGATAGATTGAGATACATATCTTTCTGAAAAGATAAGCTTAACTGTCATCTGCTCAAGTTTCTTAATTTTAAAGATAAGAAAAAACTAAGCCCAGATTGTTTAACTACTATTTCCTAGCTCACAGAGCTACTTGGAGGAAAGGTGAAAACAGAACTCAGGTTAGCTGACTCCCAGGTGTGAAGGGCCACACACCAACTATGGTCTGCATTTGCTCAATCATAGTAGGGGCTTCGGTCCTACTGCCCCCAAGACAATGGACTTCATGTCTTCTTTATACCTAGTTTCCTCCCCATGTTTAAAATCTAATTATTCACAACTTCTTCACATGTCAAGTTTCCTAAATTTTCTTCAAGATTATTTAATAAAATAATTTGTTTGAAGCTTTCTATTTCATGAAGAAACTTCACTCCTAACCTCTAACAACTAGATGCCAACCAAGATGAGTCATCAGGTGAGACTGAAAAGAAACACAGGAACTTGGCTAAGGCCCAAAGTGATTTGTTTCTGGTAAAGGGCAGCGGATTAGGTGGCTTAGCTGGAAGATTAGTGCCACACACTGGGGAAAGGGAATATTGTCTCCTCAGACACTTCTAAAATGGTATTTAAAAGAAAATTCTTGAAATGATATCACTCAGATTTAATTCTTTCTTTTGTTTCCATTTATTTTGCTGACATTAAGGATAAAGAATTGGATTTCGGATTAGTCATATGCCTAGCTTTGTGACATAGTCATTGCTGCTGCATTTAAGGCAAGGCCTGCTTTTAGTTAGTTATTGGATTAATTATTCTTAATAATGTAACGAGCCCGATGGACCAACCACCCCCAACAAAAGCAAGGCCTTGGCAATAACCTACATGTAGCCACGCAGTGCACACTCCCCACCTTCCTGCCACCCCCACCCGGAATGAACAGGCTCATGTAGGTCTAAAGCAGATTTGAAGCACTATTGTCAGAGGCACTAACATTTCTGGGTTTTTTGTTATATTGAAGTTACAGTTATTTCTTTAAGTGTCACTGCTGGCCATTCCCATAATTTTCATGCAATTAGTTTAACCAAATTTTAGAATCGAAATTGCAGAAGCAGTAGGGCAGTCTGGTTAAAGGGCTCAAATTCTAGAGTCCAATGGACCTTGGTTTAAATTCAAGAGCCAGCGTTTATTACCATCACTTACTTTTACCCAAGCAAGTTGCATAACTTCTCTAAGCCTTAATTTCCTCCTAATGAAGGACAACAATAGCTGGTATTGTGGGTGTGGGATGATATAATCATAAAAACTATTTAGCCTAGTGCCTGGCACAAAGAAAATGCTTGATATACGTAAACTATTGTTTTACTTCTATTTGCCATTGTCCAGACAGTACTTTTTTAAAGCTATGTTTAAAAATGTATATTTTTAATGTGTCATTAAACAAATTGTAGCTCTTTAGTTCTAAGGAGATGATCACCCATGTACTATTAATGATACGCTACGTTTTCAAAAGCTGCATGATTTTTAGAACACCTTTACCTCATCTGGTACACAAAAGACTTGTATGAGGTATGTTCAGGAAGGTAATGTTACTTCAAATAATATTATACAATAATATGTAATTATATAATATTATATAATCATAATATTATATAGCATACAGCTGAGATTCAGTGTGATTACACTGGTAAAAATGCATAACAATTATTTCTGATAAAACCTGACATTCGGTAAATATGTTCCTCCTCAGTCTCTCCCATTCTGCTCTGTGTATGTGGGCAGGGTTTTTGGAAGTCTCTCCTTTATGCCAGTTGATCATATTTTGTCAACTAAGGCAAGGTAGACACCTCTTTTCCAACCAGGGAAATGTATTCTTTCTCAGTTTTCTGTCATGCAGCACTCCTTTTTAAAAGGAAATACACAAAAAAACACATTTTCTAAATTTCTTTTTATTATGGTTATCATTAACTGCATCCTATTAATAAAGAAAATGCCTTCAATTCCTTGGAAGGTGACACATGTCCCTTGCCCTTCCTGCATTAATCAAGTCTTCAAAACATTTGAGCCACCTTTAAATTTGGATACAGCCTTGTCATAAGCCCTTCTGAGCCAGAAGTGACCCTAAACTGATCTTCACTTTCTGACACATTTTAATTTCTAGGTTAATAAAACCTCTTGTCTACTCAGAGTTATGAGTTTCATTACTTTATTTATATTATTTTATATTTAAACTAAATCAACATGAGAAATCACTGCTTTGTGAACAAGTCTATCTTCCTTTAGCTTGACTAATCTAAACACTTATAAACTACTTCTAAAATGTCTACTTTTTACATTTAAGCATTCAAGTCATTTATATTCCATTTTTCACATGACCATCAAAATTATTGTTTATAACATAAAGTGTTAGTTATCTACTAAAAGTGCCTAAAAGCTTTCATTGTTCTCAGAATAATATTCACATTTCTTTCCATGGGCTTCGGGTTTCCATATATTCTGACTTTCCCCTACTTTTCTAATTTCCTGATACCACTCTCCCCTTCCTCACTGCTTCACAGCCACCTTGATCTGTTTTCTATTCTTCCAACCCACCAAGATCTTTCTTGGCTTAGAGCCTTGGCATTGGAGGTATAAGACGGTGCAGTACTTCTTTCCATTCAATTCTCTGATCAAACATCATCTATTCATAAAGGCAATCTAGATTTATCAGTCTGCTCAATCCAGATTAGCACCTCCTGTTTTATTCAATTCATACATTATCTAAACTCATTTGTCATTTATAGGGGTATGTGTGTGTTTTCCATCTACCCCCATTAGAATATAACCTCAATGAGAGCATTGAATTTATACATCTTGATCTGTAGGGGTTTCCTAGCATCTCTAATAAGAGTTCCTGAAATATGAGAGTTCAGTCAGTACTTTATAGGGGTATGTGTGTGTTTTCCATCTACCCCCATTAGAATATAACCTTAATGAGAGCATTGAATTTACACATCTTGATCAGTAGGGGTTTCCTAGCATCTCTAATAAGAGTTCCTGAAATATGAGAGTTCAGTCAGTACTTTCTGAAAGAACAAATGCTGGAATGAATTGATAAAATGTAAATGTTCCATGACTTATGATGGGGTTATATTCCAATAAACCTATCACAAATTGAAAATATTATTAAGTCAAAAATGCATTCAATACACCTAATTTACCCAATGTCATAGCTTAGCCTAGCCTAATTTAAACATGCTCAGAACACTTACATTAGCCTATGATTGGGCAAAATCATCTAATACAAAGCCTATTTTATAATAAAGTGTTGAATATTTCATGAGATTTATGGAGTATTTTACTGAAAGTGAAAAAAGGAATGGTTGTATAGGTACTCAAAGTATAGTTTCTACTGAATGCACATCACTCTCACAACATCATAAAGTCAAAAAATTCCAAATCAAACTAACGTGTTGGAGACTATCCATACAAAGATAAAGATTTAAATTCAGGCCTATATGACTCTAAATCTACACTCTCCCCACTTGATCTTACGCTGCCTTTGTGCTTGCTGGGGTAATTGTACAGTAAGTCGTGATTTGTTCCAGTTTCTTCATTAGGTGGCCCTTCTTGCATTCCAGAAAGTTAAATCTTGTATAGTCACATCTCTCAGGCTTAACTGGCTTTTCCTAAGAAGATAAATAATTTTGTGTTTCTTTCCTCCCAAAAGATGAAGATCAAAATAAGGATTGATGATGCATAGTAAGTAAACTGTACAGTACCTAATACATCTTCCCAGTACCTGTCCTTTAGCTCCATGTAGGTTGGGACACCTCAAGTCCTGTAAAACCCAAGCTTCATTCATTTTTCTTGTCATAGAAGTACACATAAATGAGCCACCAAGAATTTATCTTTTTAATCAATAGAATACCCTCCTGAAAAACAGCTCATCACATGCAAGAGGATCAAAGCACCCAAGTTTGGTTAAAGGACACCAAAACTATGTTGGGAGAGAACGGTGAGTCGGCTTATAGTTTATAGTATGTAGTGCAGAGATTTTGCTCTATTTTAGACCTAAGAGGTGTGTCTGAATTTGACACATTTACTGCTATAAAAGAGTAAACACCAGAAGAGTTCAGCACTCAAAAACAGCAAATATTTAACAAGTGTGGTAAAATATGTGAAAAAAGGAAGAAGGTAGAGTTTCACTTTCAGAAAGTTTACATTCCAATGGAAAAGAGACACGTAAATAGGTAATTTCACTGTGATATTTTAAATACAGATATGGAGATGTACTCAGAGGCCCACAGCGGAGGAATGCTAGCCTTAAAGTGCTGGGAATGTCTTCATGAAGGAGGTAACATCTGAGCTGCGCTGTAAGATGTGCACACAAAACCTAAATGGGGTGATGTGGGGAGGGGATATCAGGAAAAAATAATTACATAGTCAAAGCATAGACTTAACATACATTACTATGTATGGATCTTTTAAAACAGTGTAGAATTTCTGGATGATAAAGGGCAGAGCAGGGAGTGGTGGAAGATAAAGCTGGAGAGGTGAATGGGTTCAATTCATAAAGAATGGCTAATCACAGCTGAAGAGTCTGAACTTCATCCTGTAGGTGATGAGGAGCTCTTGAATAAGTCCCTATTGAAGAAAATCTAAGGGAGATAACAGACAAAATAGTGGGAGAAAACTTCCCAGTTATTGGAAAAGACACAGATCCATTTTTATTTTTTTTAATTTTTTTTTTCTTTTTGTCTTTTTTCGTGACTGGCAACGGATCGCAACCCTCGGTGTTGCCCCCGCACCTCGCTCAGCCAGTGAGAGGCCGGTCTGTATGTGGGATCCGAACCCTCGGCGGGAGCGCCGCTGCGCTTCCCAAGCAGCGCACTGTAGCAGTGCGCCACCGGGCCGGCCTGGAAGAACATTTTTAAAAGGAGTAATCAATGAAATTTATTTTACCATTTAATTGCTACATCTCAGGCACTGATACATAGCAAATATGCAATCAATATTTCTTGAATGAATGAATGAAAAGCAGTCAGTTGGCCGTACCAATAGGACTGTAAAGCACGATGCTGACCCACATCATGCTAAATGTCTCCCCACTATATGTAATTATTGAACTAAAGCAGTAAGGAACTGAGGGCTTCTTCAGGGAAAATAAATGCCAACATTTGCATACTAGACACAATACTTATTAGAACTGGGAAATACTAGTAGATCAGTCAAACTGGGCAAGACATCCCCCAGAACCAATGGAAGGGATGACCTTGACCTTCTCTTTTTGAAATCCTACAGCTGGGAGAATGACAATGCAGCACAAGGACAATGCAGAGGCATTACCACACATATTTTGCCCACATCCAACTTAACTTTGCAGAAACCATGAAATAAGTCAATGCAGCGGAGATACATGATGAAGTGAACTACAGTCTCATTCCCGCCTCCATCTCTAATCATCAGACTGACTTCTAAAAAGTCCCCTGATCTGCAAATCACTTGAAAATGAACCAAAAATCCCAATGATATGCAAATCAGAACACATGTAGGGGTTTTCTCAGGTATAGATGAGAGCAAATTTCTAAAGTAAAGCCAAAACTGACTCATTTGTGAGGGAAAGTGGATGTTTCAGTTAGAATTCTGTTCTAAAGCAAGAAAATCTAAAATAATGATATTCTTTAAAAGCTTAGACATTGATCTCTCTCTCACTTAAAAATGACTTGAACGTCACAGAATCATCGGGGACTCAGGTAACTTTCTTCTTACAACTCTGTCATCTTCAGCACGTGGCTGTCTCCTCATAGTCCAGTGTAGCTGTTGGAACTCCAGCTGTCATTTCTGCATTACAGCCAGGAGAAGGAAGGGGTAAAAGAGCACACCACCTCCTTTCCAGGACACCTCCCTAAAGTCCTACACAACACTTTTATTTATATCCCATTGACCAAACTTTATCACAAAGCCATAACTAGCTGCGAAATGCCAGAAAATAAATATTCAATCCAGTTAGCCAACATTGCAGCAACAAATGAGGTATTCTAGTGAACATAAAGAAAGAGAACATGGATAGTTGGTCATAACTAGGAGCTTCCACCACAGAGAACAAGCACCATCTTTCTGGACATTCTGTACCCAGTACTGAATCTGCTACTTGCCCCAGTTAGAAATTCAAAAGGACCTTGGAGCCCTGAAGCACCCTCTTTGGGGTAAAGCTTCCACAACTCATTCTCCACCCAGCTATTGTCCTCCACACTGGTTAGTATGAATCCAGGCTTGATCTTATGAGGGAAAATAAAATAATATGAGAACTTCAGTTATTTAAAAATTTTTTCTAAAAAACTTAAAACATGATTTACCTGGAATCATTTTATTATCACTGTACCTGAAATATCTTATGAGGGAAAATAAAATAATATGAGAACTTCAATTATTTAAAAAAAATTTCTAAAAAACTTAAAACATGATTTACCTGGAATCATTTTATTATCACTGTACCTGAAATAGGAAACTGAGGCACAAACCTTTAATAGATGCAAAATAGATTTCCTCCTGCTTATCTGTCCTTCTGTCTCCGTACTCCTTTCCTTAATGGGTAAACAGTCCTGGATCTCAGGAATGATCAAAAGCAGATCAGCAAACTGTGGTCTGCTGGCCAAATTTGGCCCACTTCTCGTTTTTGTAATTAAAGTTTTATAAGAACACAGACAAACCCATTTATTTACATAATGTCTATGGCTGTTTTCATGCTACAATGGCAAAATTGAGTAGTTGTGAAGGAGACCATTTGGTTCACAAAGCCTTAAAATACAATCTGTCCCGTTACAGAGAAAATTCACTGATCCCTGACCTAGAATCCTGGAGCTAGAAACACTGTAGAAATGACCTAGTGCCTGGGTTCCCATCTTTGACCTTTCAAAAAATACAGTACTTAATTTTTTCCCAATGCCTATTTCCCTAAAAGATTGTATCTATCAAACTATATTTATTAGTTAAATAATTTGATACACATAATGACTTTTAATTAGAATAGCTGCTTAGCATAGGACAACTTGTGGGATCACATTAAACTGTCTTAAAAAGTAAAAAAGAAGTTTTATTCAGGTCATGTGCCCTAAAAGAGGGTGGCATAATGGATTTCAAATTAGCTTTATTTAAAATGTAATAAAGTTTTCAGATTCTTCTTACATCCCAAAGGACCTAGAGGGGTTTGGGGACCACAGGTTGAGAATCAGAATAGGTGAGAAAACCAGTCTAGAGAGTTTCTTGCTTAATGTCACCAAGTAAATTCAGTAGTGATTAAGACGCAGGCATTCTCATTTACTTTTCCATTTACCACCTTCCCAACCGCACAAATGAATGAGGAAATAGCAGGTGGGCCTCCTACTGCCTCACTAAATTATACAACAGTAAAGCACGTGGATTTCTCAAAAAGCTAAGGCTCTCAATGAAAGATCAGGTTGGGTCTGAACCTTGGAAACCAACGAATCTCTTGGAAGATTTAAAAAAAAAACAGGAAAACATAATATTTTTAAATATTAATGGATATTCAATCTGTTTTCAACACCTTACTTTCTAAGGCACAAGCAATTTACATGAATCATTACTAGAGAGTAAACCAACTGTGGAGGCTTCTGCATTCTCTAAAGGAATTCAGGCTCTGAGATTGCTGCTTCTTGTCAACATCATGTTTTCTTTCTAACTTTACCCATTTGCTAAGAAGGTCATTCCTGTCACTGTGGTCTCCTTTCTCCCATAGTAGGCAAATTTGCAGAATAGTTTTCTCAAGTTGCCAGGGGTAGTGTTTCCAAAACTGTATCCTCCAGATTCACTAGCAACTTTGGAAGTGTTTTGCCTTGAAATAGAATTAAGCTTTGCACAAGTTGGTCTGGGAAAAGGACACACAGAGTCCTTGGCAAAGAAGTCTCACAATCAAACTGTTCTGACTATTTATTGCTTTAAAAAACACATTATAGAGTTGTTGTTGTTGGTTTTTATTTGTTTGATTCAGAAATAAAGTGTTAGCAAGGTAACAACACACGGTATTGAAATACATTTTATCCATCCATATGTTGAGTTAAGCCCTGGTTTAATTTACTAAAGATATGAATGGGAAATAAAAACCAACAAAAAAGACTTTCCCCTGTAAATTATCTGAAAATCATAATACTAAGAAACTCTAGTGATCTCCTAACTCAACCTTTCAAAAAAGAAGACATCCAGCTAGTGTCATTAGGGTCTTGGCCAAGTAGTGGAAGGAGAAATTCTGAGGAGGCAATGAGGAGGCCTGGGTGTTAGGAGACCTACGACTGTAGATAAGTGACCTCTCCTTTCCTCATCCATAAAATAACAAAGATAAATTAGAATACACTGGAGAACATTGTTATCTATGAAATTCCACGACTCAGTGTGACTGTAGATAAGTGACCTCTCCTTTCCTCATCCATAAAAAAACAAAGATAAATTAGAATACACTGGAGAACATTGTTATCTATGAAATTCCACGACTCAGTGACTTTGATGGGATAAATCACCCAATTGCTGGAGCAGTGAGATTTCTGCTAAATCATACTGCTACCTTTTCAGATTTGTTCAAAATAATCAAACTTGTTTTATAGCTGTCTTCATAATCTATATACTTGTCTTTTTTATAATACCATGGTATAATTATTCGATACTTATGTTTTAATAATTTATACACCTAATACCTCAGTTTGTTTCATTCATGTATCAAACATTCAACCAATTGTTTTCAAGCACCACCCAGCACTATAAAAGTTGCTAAGACAAAATTCTTGAAAATGACAAGGTTTCTGCCTTCAGGGAATTTGTGATTTGTATATTAGTGGCTAGATTTTGTTCTTTCCTTCTGATAGATGGGTAAGAGAAATACGCAAGGTTAAATGATTTGCCATGACCACACAAGTAGGATGAGGGGAACTTGAAACTAGAACTCAGAGATCCTGACTGCTATTCACATGATCTCATCACAAATTAAATTAGGCTTCCTTGATACATTTTCTTCATAGTTTCCCTGCACCACTATCATATGTAATACAAAATAAAAACCATATTTAACTCTGAAACAAAACTTTCACATAGGCATGCTGAAATTAAAATAACAGTAGCATAATTCTGAGACTCACCCAGAATATTACCAGAAGTAAAAAATAGCAATTCCCTGGAGAAATTACATAATGGTCATAACTAAATTCCTTAACTGATATAAGTATGTGCTCTCAGGATTAAAACTACATCTAACCCTATCATCTCGTATCTATTTGTTCTAAGCCATTCCCAGGAAAAATAACTTAAACTGACTGATTCTGGTAATAAATTTAGGAATTCTGTTCATTTAAAACTTTTTATATGGCTCTTCTATTTTTGATAGTTTTACAAATCGTTGGGTGAGCCAAGTATATAGAGCAGGAGCCTTTAATTGTCTAAAACTTAAGAGCTATACCTCATACTTGTGAGGTGCCATTATGTAAAGCAAACCCTTTATATAAAAAGTCATTTGGTTTGTGGAGGAGAGGAAATATAATGGTTATCTCCACATTTAAAAAATACATAAGAACATAAAAATACCTCTCACCATACACTAAAATCAACTCAAAATGGGTTAAAGACTTAAGCATAAGACCTGAAACTGTAAAATTACTAAGGGAAAATATAGGTGAAACACTTCAGCAATTAGGTCTGGGCACAGGCTTTATGAACATGATACCGAAAGCACAAGAAGCAAAAGAAAAAATAAACAAATGGGACAATAACAAACTAAAAAGCTTCTGCACAGCAAAAGAAACAATCAACAGAGTGAAAAGACAACCTACAAGGGCCGGCCCGGTGGCGCACTGGATAGTGCGCCGCTTGGGAAGCGCGGCGGCGCTCCCGCCGAGGGTTCGGATCCCACACACGGACCGGTTCCCGCTCACTGGCTGAGCGAAGCGCGGGAGCAGCACCGAGGGTTGCGATCCCGTTGCCGGTCCCCAGTCCAGTGCGGGGGCAACACTGAGGGTTGCGATCCGTTGCCGGACACGGAAAAAGACAAAAGACAAAAAAAAAAAAAAAAAGACAACCTACAGAGTAGGAGAAAATTTTGGCTACCTATGCATCCAACAAGGGTTTAATATCCAGAATATACATAGAACTTAAGCAGTTATATAGTAAAAGAACAAGTGACCCAATTAAAAAAATGGGCAAAAGAGCTAAACAGACAGTTTTCAAAGGAAGACATACAAATGGCCAACAGGTACATGAAAAAATGCTCAACATCACTAGTCATCAGGGAAATGCAGATTAAGACCACATTGAGGTACCACCTCACTCCACTTAGACTGGCTATGATCAAAAAGATGGTGAATAGCAAATGCTGGTGAGGGTGTGAAGAGAAGGGAACACTACTGCACTGTTGGTGGGACTGTAAATTAGTATAACCACTATGGAAAACAGTGTGGAGTTTTCTCAAGCAACTACAGATAGATCTTTCATACAATCCAGCAATCCTCCTTCTGCATATATACCCAGAGGAATGGAAATCGTCATGTTGAAGGGATTCCTGCACTCCCATGTTCATCACAGGTCTGTTTACAATAGCCAAGTTATGGAACCAACCTAAATATCCATTGATGGATGACTGGATAAGGAAACTGTGGTATATGTATACACCATGGAATACTACTCTTCCATAAAAAAGAATGAAATATTCCCATTTGCAACAATATGGATGAACCTGGAGAAACTTATGTTGAGTGAAATAAGCAAAGTACAGAGAGATAAATACCACATGTGCTCACTCTTATGTGGGAACTAAGAGAGAAAGGAAGGAAGAAAAGAAAGACCACAGTAGAGTGGTGGTCTTACAGAGGGAGGGAACATTCCTAGGGCTACGAAGTGGAGGGGTGGATGGGGAAAGGGGAGGGACGTTGGGGGATAATTGGGTGGGGACAGGGGGTACAACAGTAAGTCCTGGTAATGGGTATGCCCCAGTATGAATCTGGCCCTCACATCATGGGCACAAGGGGCAAAAGGGACAATTAGCTTTGTATCTCATGAATATTCTTAATAAATAAATAAAAAACATAAAAATATTGAAATAATTATTTGAACATTCCATGCATATACTGTCAAATTTCAAGATATTGAAAACCTCTAAAGTTGTCTGTTATCCTATTTTTTTTTGTTTTTGTTTTTGGGTTTTTTTTCATATAACTTCCATATGAAAGTTCAGGGCACAATTATGAAGGCCGAAAAGTCTCAGCACCTGCTGTCTGTAAGTTGGAGAACGAGGGAAGCTGGTGGTGTAATTCAGTTTGTGTTCAAAGTCCTGAGACGCAGGAGCTCCAGTATCTGAGGGAAGGAGAAGACAGATGTCCCAACTCAGGAAGGGAGAGAATTTGCCCTTCCTTCACCTTTCTGTTCTGTTCAGGCTCTCGGTTGACTGGATGATGCTCACCCACATTGGTGAGGGCAGATCTTCTTTATTCAGTCTGCTGATTCAAATGCTACTGTCTTTCAGAAATACCCTCACAGAAATGACTGGAATTAATGTTTAACCAGATATCTGGACATCCCTCAGCACAGTCAAGTTGACACATGAAATTAACCACCATGGTGGCACACGGAAAATAGATTAGACGTATCAAATAGATTTTATAATGAACACACACTATGTACACACGTTTCCCCAACTTTAAGAAAAACTTCTGTTCTCTTCAAAATAAAACAGATGTGATTATTTACCAAAGCTTTGTAGTATGAATTCTGCACAAATTACTTTGGAATTAGGCTCACTGGTATGCTTAAGTGCTCAACATTGTTTGCTAAATTGTTTCTTGAAAACATCTGTCGGATGGGAGATCACGAGATTTTTCTGAAACCAGAGATATGATCCTTAGAAATAAGTGGAAACTGGTCAAGTAAAGTATGCACAAACATGCAAAGAAATATTGTGCTGTAATTAAAATTATAATAATATTTATTTATGATAAAACCATCATATAAATAAAAATATTATTAGCATTTTGGTGTCATATTCTTTAATCTGTATCTCTGTATTTCAGGTATTATTTCATGGGTATAAATAAACATGGATTTATATCATAAGTTCGACCTATAAAAATTAGTATTAGATACGTACATTTAAAAAACAACAAACAGGAAAACTCAAAATTTATAAGGAAGGGAAAAGGAATGGTAACATGATAAAAAAGAAAATGAGAAAGTAGGCAAAAAGATGCTTAGATTACTTTGGAGAATCAAAATTATAGTAGATTTTGAAAAATGAGATTATAAAGGCTCTGTGGTAAAATCGATTCTAATTCCTAAGTGTATTTGTAACAGGCTGTACAATTTCCTTGTCAACATAACACTGATAAAGCCTTTTGAAAGTACTGGAACTTTTAAAAGAAATATGTATTATTTTAAGACATCTACAGTTTTATGGTTTCATTACTTACAACAGGAGATTCGTAAGTGATGAATTATTTTGCACAGTGTATCCTCCAAATTAAAAGTGATTCAGAAACGTGTCTTGTTTAAGGATGTGAGAATTTACCACACTTGGAAAAACCATAAACCATTCTTCTGACTATTTCTATGACATCCTCTCACACTTATAACAAGTATTCATTCAGTATCAGTAACAATCTAGAAGTAAATTATAATGTATCCTGCATTTAAAAAAAATGCAATAAGAATTGGTTTAAAAAATTCAATTACAAATATGGTGAATTTTTTCTTCCAAAGCTATAGCATGTGACTCTTTAATCAAATAACCTTTAAATACTATTTTAATTTATGTAAGGCTCTATTGCAGCTACAAAGGGATACAAAAGTGTGATGAGCTTGGAAAGTACTACAGAAAAGACAAAACACACACACTTACTCAAAGTCTTATGAAGAAGATGTGACATTATACATGGCACAGACAAGCAGGACTTTCTGGCTTAGGTGATGGGGATTCTTGGGAGAGACCTGAACTAGATCTTAAAAGATAAATACAATTTGAATAGGAAGATATTGAAGGAGGAACAACATTCTAATAGCAAGGTCGTGAAAGGCACCTTGGCAGTCTGATGGATTAGTTGGGCTGAAGTGAAGAATTCATGTAAGGGGGCTATGAAAGATACAGTTGGAAAGGGACAAAGAAAAGAGTCAGTGGAGAGCTTTGGGTACCCAATCAAGGAGTGTGAATTTTTCTCATTGAAATATGAGGAAACATGTTTGAACAGGTTGGGGTTGGGGACTCTAATGACCTGGCCATTTTCTATGTTCTCTATTTTATCTCCTACCAATCCACAGCTGAGTTGCTCTGCTCCAGCCACACTGACCTTCTTGCCCTTTGTCTCCACATTAAGATTATTTCTGCCTCAGGACCTTTGCACTTGCTGCTTATTCTTACTGTCATTCTCTTTCCCGAGATCTGAGCTTAGCTGGGTCCCTCACTTCATTGTTGTGCCTGCTCAGCATGTTCCTCAAATGGGAATAGATCTAAAATAGCACTTTTCACACTGTTTTCTGTGCTTATGTACTTTGTTTTGGTTTTCTTCATCACCATTACTGAACATAAGTCCTTTTCATGCAGAGACATACATTTTTTTCTTGTTTGCTTATCATCTATCTCCTCTACAAGAAGGTGAAAAATAAACTTCATATAGCTTGGGTAGCAGCTCTGTTGTGTTTACTCCAGGGCCTAGAATATGGATAGGACAAAATGAACACCCAAAATGTATTTATTAAATAAATTAATAACTTCTTAACTAATTAATTAACTGACAAGTAATCAAAGAAGAATTTTAGGAAGATCAACATGCAATAGGGAAATCTGTGACAATAATCTAGGCAGGAGGTAAAAGAACAAACTAGTGTGATCATCATAGAGAAAAAAGAAAAAAAAGAATGAATGTAAAAGGTTAGGTTCTCTCCCTGAACTCAGAGTCATCATCTGTAAAACAAGGATTGTTGAAGCAGAGAAATAATCTCTCATTCCTATCCAAAATCTGAATATAAAATATGTGAGTCTAAGTATTATCAGGAATGTTATCAGAGCGAATGAATGTAAAAGGTTAGGTTCTCTCCCTGAACTCAGAGTCATCATCTGTAAAACAAGGATTGTTGAAGTAGAGAAATAATCTCTCATACCTATCCAAAATCTGAATATAAAATATGTGAGTCTAAGTATTATCAGGAATGTTATCAGAGCTGAGGGACAGGATAAAGTCAGGTACCTCAGCATTCTGCCATGGTAGCTTGGTCGATGCTGTCAATAGCTAGCGAGCAGCAGGAGGATAGGAGCTGTATAAAGGCCAGGGAAGTAATGGAGAAGATTTGTAGAGAAGGAGGCAGAGACACTATACTGTGGGTCATTAAAAAGAAAAAGGAGCTATTTCAAGAAGAGAGAAGAGTAGTTAACAGAGCTGCGTTGTGATGATGCCAGAGGATATTCCCTTTAAGAGTTCCCCGACGCCTTTGGAGACAAACATTTCACTGTAGACAGTGGAGAAAGCAAAACCCAGATTGCAAAATAAGTTAGGCAGAGCCTCCCAATCTTGCTGTGAAAGCAAATGGGCCAAAAAAGTAAGGAGGGAAAACTGTAAACAGAATCCACAGTTGGGTGTTGTGCTTTCTCTTTATCATTTTTTTCTTTAAGTGAAGGAAAGAATTTTGCATGTCTGAAGGAAGACGCAGTTTACAGGATACAGAAAAAAATTCTTGATATTAGAAAACATGGTTGTCTTCCATGATGTGGCTTCAATCAGAGAAATGAGCCCCAAATATTCCCAGCTTTTAAGGCCCACCTCATCTTGCACTCTTTCTGTTTTTGCCCTCCTCCAATCCATTCTTTAGAAAACAGCCAGAGAGATTTTCTAAAAACATTCGTTGAATCATATTTTATTTTCCTGCTGAAAAACCAGCAGTGGTTTCCCATTCATTTATAGAATAAAATATTCTACTTGACTCACTCCTTGATCCCCTACTTCTTGTCCATCCATTCTTAAAGTGCTAGCAACACTGTCTTAACTTATTTGCTGCATACAAATTTACCACACATGTAGTGGGCTTAAAACCACACACATATATTATGTCAAAATTTCTGTGTGCCAGGACTCCATGCAGGCCTTAGCTGAGCCCTCTGCTCCAAGGTCTCACCAGGCTGCAATCAAAGTGTCAGCTGGACTGCATTTTGCATCTACAGGATCAAGATGGGAAGATCAAGGAAGGATCAAGTTCCAATCCTATTTATGTTGTCAGCAGAACTTAATTCCTATGTCTGTAGTCTTCAGGTCTGCTGGCTTTTGACTTAGAGTCACTCTCAACTCCTAGAAGCCACCTCCAGTCCCTGCCACATGGCTCTCCCCATAGGCCTTCCCACAACATGTGAGTTTGCTTCTTCAAGGTTAGCAGCAATGAAGAGGGACTCTCTGTCCTCAGAGAGGGTCTAGACTCTCTGTTATGGGCTTTCACCCCATCAGGACCACTTAGGATAATGTGACTGGGATTAACTCAAAATTAACTGATTTGGGACTCAAATCGCAACTGGAAAATCTCTTCACATATCTGTTGGCTAGAAGCAAGTAGCAGGTCTTCCCCACACTCCATGGGAGGACATCATACTGGACATGAGGACCAAGTTGAGGATTATTGGGGCCATTGTAACATTCTTCCAACAACAGACTTCAGTACAAAAACATCTTTCCTACTTTGGGCTTTTGTCCACATTGTTGCCTCTGTTAGATTTTTTCCCTCACTCCTCACCTAGTTAATTCCTACACATCTTTCAGACTTATTTTATAAACTACCTCTTTGCATTCTCCTTTTGTGACTATTCTGTCAATAATATATGCTATCTGGTACTTTCTCCCAGAGCACATTTTAACAATTTATCAAGATATACCATACAATTCACCCATTTAAAATTTACAACTAACTGGATTTTAGTATATTCACAGAGTTGTGCACCCATCACCATGATCTAGTTTTAGAACACTTCCATCGGCTCAAAAAGAAAGCCCATACCCATTAACAGATCTTGCCCAACCCTTTCTCCTATCAGTCCTAGGTAACTACCAATCTATCTTCTGCCTTTATACATTTGCCAATTCTAGACTTGTTACACAAGCAGAATCATACAACTTGTGTTCTTTTGTGACTGGTTTCTTTCATTTAGCATAATGTTTTCAAGCTTCATCCATGTTGTAGCACGTGTCAGTATTTTATTCCTATTCATTGCCAAACAGCATTCCATTGTATAGATATGCCACATTTTGTTTACCTAATCATCAATTGATAGACCTCTGGGTGTTTCCAGTTTGTGGTTATTATGAATGATGTTGCTGAGAACATTCATGTACAGATTTTTGTGTGGATATATGTTCTCAATTCTCTTGGGTATATACCTA
>NW_007735642.1:63629-65537 GCF_000696425.1 Galeopterus variegatus
GGCTCAAAAAGAAAGCCCATACCCATTAACAGATCTTGCCCAACCCTTTCTCCTATCAGTCCTAGGTAACTACCAATCTATCTTCTGCCTTTATACATTTGCCAATTCTAGACTTGTTACACAAGCAGAATCATACAACTTGTGTTCTTTTGTGACTGGTTTCTTTCATTTAGCATAATGTTTTCAAGCTTCATCCATGTTGTAGCACGTGTCAGTATTTTATTCCTATTCATTGCCAAACAGCATTCCATTGTATAGATATGCCACATTTTGTTTACCTAATCATCAATTGATAGACCTCTGGGTGTTTCCAGTTTGTGGTTATTATGAATGATGTTGCTGAGAACATTCATGTACAGATTTTTGTGTGGACATATGTTCTCAATTCTCTTGGGTATATACCTACGAGTAGAATTATTGAGTCATACTGTAATTCTGTCTTTAACATTTTGAGAAACTGCCAAACTATTTTGCAAAGCACCTGCATCATTTTATACTCCCACCTGACATGATGAGGGTTTCGATTTCCCCACATCCGTGTCAACACTTGCTACTGTCTATCTTTATTACAGCCACCTCAGTAAGTATTAAGTGTTCTCACTGTGGTTTTGATTTGCATTACCCTAATGACTAATGATGTTGAGCATCTTTTCATGTATGCTCTTTTTGGCCATTTCTTATCTTCTTAAGATAGAGGCCTATTCAATCCCCTCCCTTGCTTTTTTTTTTAAATAGAACTATTTGTTCTTATATTGTTGAGTTGTCAGAGTTCATTATGTTTTCTGGGTACAAGTCCCTTATCAGACATATGATTTGCAAATACCTTCTCTCATTTTGCAGATTGTTCCTTCATTTTCTTGATGGTACCATTTGTAGCACAATATTTTAATTTTGATGAAGTCCAATTTATCTATTTTTTTTCCTTTTGTTACTTGTGCTTTTGGTGCGGTATCAGAGAAACCATTTTCTTATACATACACAATGGAATACTATTCAGTTTTTAAAAAGGGAAAAATTCTGTCATTTGCAACAACATGGATGAATCTAAAGGATATTTTATTAAGTGAAATAAGCCAGGCACAAAAAGACAAATACTGCTGGAGAGTTGTTGATCAAAGTGTACAAAGTTTCAGATAGAAAAGAGAAATAGGTTTTGAGATCTATTGCAGAGAAGGATGACTATAGTAAGTCTGATGTATTACATATTTCAAAATAACTGAGAGTAAATTTCAAATGTCTCACTATAAAAATGATAGGTAAACAAGGTGATGAATGTGATAATTAGCTTGATTTAATTATGTCACATTGTATACATATATTAAAACACATTGTACCCAATAAATATATATAATTATGGTTTGTCAATCAAAAATAATATTAATATCAAAATTTTTAAAAACTAATTTGAAAAAAGATACCATTTTCTATCCCAAGGTCATATGGGTTTACTTCTCCTTTTTTTTCCTAAGAGTTCTGTAGAGTTGGTTTTTACATTTAGGTCTACGATCTACTTTTAATTAATTTTTGTTTATGGTATGAACTAGATGTCCAATTTCATTCTTTTGCATATGGATATCCATTGTCCCAACACCACTTGTTAAAAATACTATTTTTTCCCTCTTTGAAATGTCTTAGCACCCTTGTTGAAAATCCACTGGCCATTAATATGAGTTTATTTTTGAGCTCTCAATTCTATTCCATTGATCTATATGTCTATTCTTATGCCAGTACCACACTCTCTTGATTACTGTAGCTTCATAATAAATTTTAAATTTGGGATTTATGTGTCCTTTCACTTTGTTCTTCTTCAAGATTTTTTTTTCCATTCGTGGTCCATCTCGATTACTTAAGCCTTTGAGAGCACATCCTCCCAGTTTGCATGGTTTCAGACTGAAATGTCTTTTTTTT
>NW_007735642.1:66053-73495 GCF_000696425.1 Galeopterus variegatus
TTTTTTTTAGTCTTTTCTCAAATGCCAGACCATTCATCCCATTTGTTTGGACACACGTTGCATCTCTTACCAAATTATCACTGATGGAAATCAACAGTCAGCCCAAAGAGCAGCTGGAAATCATGGACAGCATGGAAAACAGGGCTTGTTAAGAGAAAATGACAGATTTAGATCACCAAAAAGTCTTTGAATAGGATGTTGTGGGAACAAAGTGACTGTACAGTGAAAAATTAGGTCATAAATCTTAGAATAAAATTCCAAAAACAGTTCCCTTGTGTTTTTCTTTTCCTCATGTGGGCTGAGTAGATTGTGTTGACTAAATTCATTTTCTCAAACCCCTCCAAAATGCAATAAATCTATGCTGTTTTTCATGATCTTGTTCTGTATCCTGCCTTTTGCAGCCAGTGTTTATGACACTTTTCATACCAGTTAGAGATTAAACTCTTCATGCTTTAATTATTCTCAAAGAAAAAAAGAGTTACAATTTGGAGATGTACTTATACTGAGAGAATTGTAATAAAGGTATCCATCTATGATGGTTTTTCAGAGCACATATCCATAAGTCAACTCTTTCTATATTCACACCAGATCACGTCAGTTGGCCAGAAAAAGTGATTGCTCTCTTCTTACAGAAGTAGAAACTGAAGTTTCAAGAGATGAACTGACTTGCTTAGATAATCAAGCATGGCAGGGACAGAGCCAGTATCAAAGTGTAGGATGTCAGCCTCCTTGGGACCCTGTTATATGTTGAATTATGTTCTTCAAAAAGATATGTTGAAGTCCTAACCCTTGACACCTATGAATGTGGCCTCATTTAGAAATATGGTTTTCGTAGATGCAGCCAAGTTAAGAAAAGATCATAAAGAAAGGCCCTAATCAAATATGACTAGTGTCCTTATAAGAAGAACCCATGTGAAAACACAGGTAAGTTGGAGTGATGCAACTGCAAGCCAAGGAATGCCAAGTGTTGATGGCTATCATCAGAAGCTAGAAAGAGGCTAGAAAGGATTCTCCTCTCCAGGTTTCAGAAGGAGCATGATCCTTCCAACAACTTGATTTTGGACATCTAGCCTCTAGGATTGTGAGACAATAAGATTCTGTTGTTTGAAGCCACCCAGTTTGTGGTACTCTGTTACAGTAGCCTGGGAAATTAATACAGATACTATGCATTCCTTAACACACACTTTGTAACAAGAAATAAGCCTTTTTCAGAGCACCAAATGGTGCTTCACAGTCTAAGAACCATTCCCTGCTATTCACACTCAATTCCATTGCAGTAGGACAAATTCAATCTTGGACAGTGACCTTGGTACAAAGCACTTTCCTTACTTGATTATTGCTAATGAAGAAAAGCTTCCTACATCACGATTCAGAGAATTCTCCCTTTTGCACAACTGTGGCTGTTCAAATGTTTTTTCTCTTAAAATAATTTGCCTTCTTCAAGAATCCACCTATTACTACTAGTTCTATCTTTTGAGGACATTCAAGATTAACCTAATTCCTCTTCCAGATGACAGACTTTTAAATATTTAAAATCAGATGGATGATCTCCATATCCTCTTTTCTTCTTAAAATTTTAATGGTTCCTCATAGATCTTACTTCCAAAACCATTTACCATCCCTATTAGACAGATGTCAGTGAATCAGTTTCCCTCAACATTCAGAATGAACAACAAACTCATGGTGTCAACTTCTTGGAGCAAACAAGAGCAGAGCCAGCTCTTCTGATGTCATGAACACCTCTTCTGGAGCAGGAAAGTATTACCATTATAGCCTGAACTGTCTTTCAATGAGGGTAAATCTTAACAACTGGAAGAACTATTTATAGGATCTTGATAAGTTAGGAGAAAAGTCAAATTTTGGAGCCCAGTAATTTTTCTGCATTGAGCAGGAAGGTAGATAGTTCTTCAAAAGTATAAGGAGGTCAGGTAAAAAGACAACTGAATAAGTATCTACCCCATAGAATAATAAGCCAAAGTACTGCAGAAAGTTAGAAAGATGAGCCCAATTCAGTAACAGCAAAATGAATGTGGATAAATAAGAAACCCCTCCCTTAGGATTTTAAAATAAATCATAGAAATTGACAAAAGCAATCATAATATTTGTATGAAAGCACAAAAGACCCCAAATAGCCAAAGTGATTCTGAGGAAAAAGAACAAAGCTGAAGGAATCACATTAACTGAGTTGAAAATATTATACAAAACTATAGTAACCAAAACAGCATGGCACTGGCAGAAAAACAGACACAAATACCAATCTAACAGAACAATGAGCCCATAAATAAATCCATGAATTCACAGCCAACTGATATTCAAAAAAAGGTGCCAAAAACACACAATGGAGAAAGGACAGTATCTTCAACAAGTGGTGTTGGGAAAAATGGATATCCATATGCAGAAGAATGAAATTAGATATCTCTCACCATACATAAAAATTAACTCAAAATAAATTAAAGACTTAAATGTAAGATCCAAAACTATCAAACTATTAGAAGAAAATGTAGAAATAAAGCAACATAACATTGGATTTTTGGGGGGTACAATCTCAAAAACAAAGGCAACAAAAGCAAAAGTAGTCAAATAGGATCACATAAAACTAAAAGGCTTCAACACAGCAAAGGAAGCCACAAAGGAGTGAAGAGACAACCTACAGAATAGAAGAAAATATTTGTTAACTATACTTCTGATAAGGGGTTAAGATCCAAAACTTATAAGAAACTCAACTCAATAGCAAGAAAATAAATAACCCAATTAAAAATGGGCAAAAGACCTGAACAAGCATTTCTCAAAAGAATGCACACAAATAACCTATGGGTATATTTTAAAAATGGTAAACATCACTAGCAATCAGAGAAATGTGAATCAAAACCACAATAAGATACCACCTCACTCCTGTTAGAATGGGTATTGTCGATAGGACAAAATATCACAAGTTTTGGTGAAGATGTGGAGAAATGGGGAAGTTTTACACACTNTTCTCAAAAGAATGCACACAAATAACCTATGGGTATATTTTAAAAATGGTAAACATCACTAACAATCAGAGAAATGTGAATCAAAACCACAATAAGATACCACCTCACTCCTGTTAGAATGGGTATTGTCAATAGGACAAAATATCACAAGTTTTGGTGAAGATGTGGAGAAATGGGGAAGTTTTACACACTGTCGGTGGGAATGTGTATTAGTCTGTTTCTGTTGCTTATTATGTAAATCCTTGAAACTGGGTAATTTGTAAAGAAACAATATTTATTGCTAACAGTTTCAGAAGCTGGGAAGTCCAAAGTCCAGGGAACACACGTAATGAGATCCTTGTTCTTGGATGATGACTCTTCACAACATCTCAGGGTATCACATGGAGAGAATGGCAGAGTGAGAGAGAGAGAGAGATTCTCATGTGCTCTCCTTTTAAAGCTATCAGAACCATGTCCATGACCACCATTAAATCATGGATGGATTAACCCACTCACTAGGGCATGGTCCTCACAATCTAATCTCTTGTAATTCCCTTTCAATTACAATAATATATCCCACCCTCTTAATGCTGTCACAGTGGGGATTAAGTTTCAATGAGCTTTGTGGGGACATCCAATCCACAGCAGAATGTAAATTAGTACAGCCACCATGGAAAACAGTATGGAGGTTCTTCAAAATACTAAAAACAGAACTATTATATGATCCAGTAGTCCCACTACTGGGTATATATCCAAAGCAAATGAAATCAGTATGTAGAAAAGATATCTGCACTCCCATGTTTATTGCAGCATTATTCACAACAGCCAAGCTATGGAATCAACCTAAGTGTCTGTAGTGGATTGAATGTCCCCCCAAACTTACTGAACCTTGATCGTCTATGTGACTGTCGAAGGTGGGAAATCCTATTATGATGGTTGGGGGGAGGGGTTGAAGAGGTGATTAAGTTGATGGTTTATGGTGGTTGTGGACATGGTTCTGAGAGCACACACAAGGAGCTCTCTCTCTCTGCTCCACCATTTCTGCCATGTGAGACCCCTGGGCCACTGTTGCCACCACCAAGGCCTTCACAAGATGTGTTCCCTGGACTTTGGACTTCCCAGCCTCCAAAACTGCAAGAAATAAATTTTGTTTTCTTTATAAATTACCCTGTTCCAAGTACTTTTGTTATAAGCAACAGAAACAGACTAATACCATGTCCATCGATGATGGATGGATAAAAAAAATGTGGTATATATACATAATGGAATTTTATTCAACCATTAAAAAAGAATAAGATCCTGACATTTGTGGCAACATGAATGAACCTGGATGACATTATGATAAGTGGAATAAGCCAGAAACAGAAAGGAATACCTCAGGATGTCACTCATATGTGGAATATTAAAAAGTTGATCTCGGGCCGGCCCGGTGGCGCACTGCTACAGTGCGCTGCTTGGGAGCGCAGCGGCGCTCCCACCGAGGGTTCGGATCCCACATACAGACCGGCGGCTCACTGGCTGAGCGAGGTGTGGGCACAGCACCGAGGGTTGCAATCCCGTTGCCAGTCCCGGTCCGGTACGGGCGCAGCACTGAGGGTTGTGATCCGTTGCCGGTCACGAAAAAAAACAAAAAGGAAAAAAAAAAAATGTTGATCTCATAGAAGTAGAGAGTAAATGATGGTTACAAAGGGCTAGAGTTTTGGAGTCAGGCAAAAAGGAAAAAAAAAAAAAAAAGTTGATCTCATAGAAGTAGAGAGTAAATGATGGTTACAAAGGGCTAGAGTTTTGGAGTCAGGGGGAGATGGGGAGATGTTGGTCAAAGGTAATATAATTACAGTTAGATAGAAGGAATAAGTTTAAGAGATCTATCGTACAGCCTGGTAACTATAATTAATGATACTTGTATTCTTGAAAAAATGCAAAGAAAATGGATGTTAAGTGTTCTGACAACAAAAATGACAACTATGATGTAATCCATCTGGTAATCAGCTAGATACAACTATTCAACAGTGTATATGAGGGAGTTTCAAAAAGTTTGCAAAAAAATAGAATTAAAAGATAATACAAATTTTTTCATGAACTTTTTGAAGACCTTTGTATATACTTCATAACATCATGTTGTAGAAAGGAAGTGCAATTTTATCTGTCAAATTTTTTAAAAATGTCCAGAATAGGCAAATATATTGAGACAGAAAGCAGAAAAGTGATTGCATGAAGCTGGGGGATGCGAGGACAGGATAGGAAGGGGGTAGGGAGAGAAATAGCGAATAACTACTAATGGTTATAGAGTTCCTTTTTCGGGATGATGAAAATGTTCTACAATTGATTGTGGTGATGATTGCACAAATGTGTGAACATACTAAAAACCATTGGATTATATACTTTAAGTGGGTGAAGTGTACAATATGTGAATTATATGTCAATACAGGTGTCTAAAATACACACATATATATGTACACAGTAATATAGGACACCTGATCCAGATACTAAGTACATCCAGGTGCAGGTCTAAAGACCCTTGGGAGTCACCTGCCTGCCATGAGTTGGGGCAGTGATTCATACGGAGGGTAAATGCCTGACTCTCCCAACTCAGACCACTCCCTGGCTGAGGTGTAGTGAGCCAGTCCAGTGAATGGTAAGTCCTAGAAAGTGTGCACAAGCCCTGGTCCAGTGGGCAGGGCTCCATATGCCTGTGAGGGTCTGCATCCAGCAAATTTCCCCAAGCCTGAGGTTCAGCTTTCCAGCCTTTCCAAGTCTGGCTTTTATATTTATCTGTTCAGTCAGCTTGAGACACCATCCAGGGATAAGCCATGAAATACAAATTGTAATGGTGGTGATTTTGCCTTAATTAAATGTGCTGATATTTGCATTTAGAATTGGAATTGCACGATATAAAGATGAAAGGCAAAATTTAAGCTAATAATTGAATATTTTAATTTTTCCTTAGTTAGAATGACACTAATGAAAATAGAAAAAATTATGACAATTTGACAGCAAGATCACAGGAAAAAGCAAAAGTTTTTTATGTACTCTAACCACACTTTCTGCTTTTGGAAAAATTGGCCCTGCATTTTTATTTCACACTGGGCTCTGGAACTTATGTACTCAGCCCTGATTACAAATAATAATTTCGCAGTCTTTTTCAGTAATGTTCAGAGTATCTAGATGCAATTCTGCTTGATGCTGGGTCTTCTATCTAATGACTCTTGTGTACTTCAATTTTCTCATGTCTCTTCACTCATCCACCCCAACTCTCTTCCTCTCTTTCTCTCTCACTCTCCTACACATATACAATCACTTTTTACATTTTTTACTTTAGCTCTAGTTATCACTAAAGTAAGCATCTGCTTACAGTTTTCTTCTTGGATATTCCAATCAATTATAACTAGAATATACCTTAAAAGCCCTTTGTTTTCATACTTTTTTTCTTTATATATATATATATATATATATATATATATATATATATATGTAAAACCTTTAAAATTCTCAAAACTAATATTCTGGTGAAGATGGTAGAATAGACAGTCCCCAGCATCACTCTCTCCCACAAATCAACCAATTTACAACTATAAAAAAGCAACAACAGCTGAGCTGGGGCCACTAGAGCTCAGGGGAAGAGGAAGAGAGACCTACAGAGTTCATGAAGGTGGGAGAAACCACGATGAGAGAAAGAAAAAACTGCTCAGACCATTTAATTATGCAGCTGCTTTAAGGCTGGCCCTGCTGAGTGCACAGAGCAATTGCTGGCAAAAGCCACAGCTGTGCCCTTCAGATGAAGTTGCTTGGAAGTGGCAGGGGAGAAGAGGGCCTTAGCAACCCCAGACCAGCAAGACCACTAATAGGGTTCCCGTGGACCCACATAGGAGCAAGAAGTCACAACAACTGAAAAAAAGGAGCCACTCAGAGGCCAGTGAGTCATCGCAAGGGATCGGTGCATGGCCCATCCCATGGGAAGTGTTTGCAGCACAAGCGGTGGAGGAAATGGGCCCACTGGGGGAACATTGGGGCATGGCAAGAACAGCTGATCTGCACCCCAGTTGGGGAAGGACCACTCAGAAGAAACTGGTCAGGAATACAGAATTGCATGGGGTGCAGTTTGATGAAAAGACTGAGGCCCAGACCAGAGTTTCTACACAACCCAGGTGCACTGGGTCTCTGGAGAGCTGGAAGTACCTGTAAAACCAATCATTAAAACCTGAGCTGCACAAAAAGCCTTCCCTAGGGAATCAGCAGCAAATTAGCAATTTAGCTCAACCCACAGCTCAAGTACTGGTCCCCACAGGAAGTTCCCCCATTTTAGAAGTAAGCAAAGGACAAAAATTTAGTTCTGGCCCAGGCACACGGCCAGCACCTCAGGGCCTTCCTGGGACCTGAAGCATGGAGCCTGGGACTGGACCCCCCCTCCCACAACCAGGCACACCAGCAGCACCAAGGAGCATGCAAAAAACATCACCTCCATGTGGGTGGCCCACCACAGCCACCACA
>NW_007735642.1:74598-75175 GCF_000696425.1 Galeopterus variegatus
AGATAATTGTCTCCTTCTTCTTTTTCTGGAAAGACATTTTCTAAACAGCTCATCAGAAGCTCCCAGAGGAATTGAGCTCCTGTGGCTATAGTAGTCTCTGATTTGATAGATAACTCTATCATAGCTTTATCTCCTTCTGTGTTACACTATTTCATTCCTCATTTCCATTACCTAGGGTCACTTCCTAAATATATACCTACACACAAGCCTCAGTTTCTAACTTTGTTTTCCAGAAAGAGAAAAAACCAAGGCTAAGGCAATTGTGGCACTAGACTACTAGGGTTTAGTGTCCCTAGACACAGACTTTGAGAATGTAATAACAAAGGGAGGCCACCTGTGTGACTTCCTTGAGTTACTGTCCAGGTACTCCTTTCAAATAGTTAATATGAATTGTATCACAGTTATTATTCAACACCATTGCAGGACGTGGTCTATTTATGCCATGACAAAGTGTGAAGATGGAGAACATGGTTGATGATCTCATGAGCTTGTCAAATGGATCTCTAAGCCATCCAGTTGAATAACTGAAAACCATCACCTCAAAATGTATGACCAGTGATCATGGTAAGATAAGAAA
>NW_007735643.1:0-3448 GCF_000696425.1 Galeopterus variegatus
TGACATGACAAGCAAACAGAAAGGACATTGTTGGGTGGGAGGGGGGAGAGGGAGGAGGGAGCGAGGTTTCGGTGATGGGCCACAATACTCAACCACATTGTACATTGACAAAATAAAATTAAAATAAATAAATAAATAAAAGACTTATTGACATTTATGCCCACAAAGAAGCCCAGCTTTAAGAAGAAAAAAATGTGGAAAAATAGGTAGTAAGAGTTGAAATGTACCTCTAGCAGATTTAGCAAGCAAATTGAATCTGCGAGTGGAGAGCTGGTGCGAGAATGCTTTGACAGTGGATGGGAACAGAGAACATAAAGATCATGTTGGATTTGCACGATTCACAAAACACGGATGATCTGCTGAGGGTGTCTGAATCAAGAAGAATGGATATTTTTCCTTCCCCTCTTGCTCTTTTAAAACACGCAAGGATCATCTCTTGTGTCTGCCACAGTCTACAGAACGTTCCTTTGCAAGGCATTAACAAGAGTAAAGCTCATTCACTCTAGACGGAGACCTGATGGGCCCCGTCACTGGTACAGGAGAGGCTTTCCTTTGTGAGGTTCAGCTGCCCTTGGTCCCTCCCCTCCCGGCTTTCTCTTAATCCTAGCAAATTTTTAAAAGCAAGCTGCCTTCTCTCAGGGTGGAGACAGTCCCTGTTATCACGGAATCCCATGAGGTGAACAGGAGGTGTGGGGGTGTGGGGACGGGGTGTGTGTGGCTGGGGGTGGACGAGGGGCCAAGAGAAAGGAGCACAAAAGAAGTTTTAACTTTTACAACCATAACTCCACAGACCTGAGAAAATGCACACAGGGCCCAAAAGGCAGATTTGACCAAGGTGCAAAGCAACCTAAAACACTTCTACGACAACGCTTTTCTTGAAACTGTCTTCATTTAAGGAGAATTCTGTATCAGCCCCCTTCTTCCTTCTCTTCCCCAACTCTTTGGAGAGTGATTTCAAGTGTTTTGAAAGGCCCTGTTGGTTGAATCGACTGCTTTTGAGAGGCTGTCTGAGCAGGTGCTGATGCAGCATTTCCAGGGGCAGACAACTGGTGACAACGCAGGCAGGATGAAATCATGTTAACAGCGTTGCTGACGCCTCATGAAATGAAAAAATCAAACTTGGAGAAGCAACTTCTATTTAAAGATAATCGTGTTGCATTTGTGTGCGGGCGTGTGTGTGTGTGCGTGTGCGTGTGACAGAGAAAGAGAACGTCTGTCTATTCTATCTCAATCCCTTGTTCCTTCTTTCCTGAGATTCACAGGGCTTTTGTAGATTTATCCATAAAAATTTTGTAATCTTTTTTTCTCACTAGTTATATTCCCTGGTATCAGAGTTGTAAAGGTCACTAATCCCCTGGCTTTAGACAGCCACTTGGAGTCAGGGAAACTACAAAACAAAACAAATCCAACCCCGTCCCTCCTTCCAGAGCAACAGATATGTAATAGATATGCAGAGAACCATGTCCTGTACTTTTCCACTGTCTCTAGGCTCCCCTGAAACTCCAAACACTGGGAGGGTGGTGGCTGGGCTGGCTCAGTGGCCAAAGGGCACCCGCCTTGCCGTAGAACACCTTTCTCTTTGGCTCCGTCATCTGTCTGAAATTTACATTATGCACGCCTTTGGATGAAGGCATGGAGACCTCTGTGGAAGAGGAAGCTGGTAAAGGGAAAACACTAAATATAATCTGCTCAGACTCAGCTTTGTTAGGCAGTCAGATGAGTGAGTCAGAGGAATGAGTAAGATGACCCTCGATTTTAAGGACAGACTCCACAGCAGGTGGGGGGGGTCTCAAGCAGCCCAGGGGCAGAATGGTAGAGGGGGCCAAAGGGAAGCAGACCTTGCTCACCTCTGCCTGCAGTCATTTTCGGCTTACATTCTCCAAAGGCGCTTAAGGGCTGCACTAGAAAAGGCGTGAGTGTTCTGGACTCCACAGAGAGGCCTATGTCTGTTTTCTAATTTTGACACAGGAGTCTGTGCTGAGAATGAGTGGCACACCACCGATGGTGCAAGCAAGGTTCATTCACAAAGTGCAAAAATGCTTCCCTGAGGCTGGGCAGGGCGTGAGTGAAGTGAGGTCTGCAGGTCGCCCGCCTATTACCCCATCACTTATAAAAGCATGCTGTCTGCTTTTGTCTCTTGGAATGAACACCTAAGTTAATGGAAATACTAAAAATCTCCTTTAACCAATTTATTAAAAAATGAAATTCAAATCTTGTTTCTGTTGCCTACTAGTTGGGTGACTGGAGAGGGTTGAACGGTGGCCCTCTGAAAGATGCATTGACATGCTAATCCCTGGAACCTGTGAATTTGACCTTATTTGAGAAAGGGACTTTGCAGAGGTAAAGGATCTTGAGATGAGCTCATCCTGGATTATGCAGGTGGGCCCTAAACCCAATGACAAGTGTCCTGAAAAGGGAATGCAGGGAAGAGATGACCACGTGAAGACAGAGGCAGAGACTGAAGTTCTGAGACACAAGCTGGCTCACACTTCTTGCCTTTCTTCAATATTTATCACCGTATCTTGAACTGTTTTTATCTCTTACTTCCTTCATATTTAAAAAGCCTGCTTCCACCTTCTGTTTCTCTTTAAAACTTACCTTCTGTATAGATCCATCTTGTATCTTACTAGTCTACTCCTCGTTTCTGAGACGATGTTCCTTTTTTCATTTCTCCCTGAGTTCTGCCATCTCATTTGTTTTTCTAATTCTGATTTAACATCGTTTCCCTGCCTCCACCCTCCGTGTTTTACATCATTTTGTTAATGTCTTTTAGCTCATTTGGAAGTAGCCTACAGTTCTACATTATTCCAAAGTCAGGTTGTTTTGACATTCTTTCTTTGGGGATGCTTTTCTGCTCCTAGGTTATCATATAAAGACTTTGTCTAAAATTGGGCCCCACTACTTTCCCAGTTTTCATTTTCATGTGAAATTAGTTTTCCTGAATTTTTAGGACATGGGATGGTTCCAACTTTCCCAAGCTCTCTCCCCCATTGTTTTCGGGTAGTGTTCAAACACCTGGCGGCTGGCTTGCCGAAATCTCCTGGCTCTGTGACCTTCTGAGGATCTTCTCCTCAGGTCCTAGCCCAAGTCTCTTGCTCCTATTCTGCTCGTTTTGCTTGCACTGCCAGCAGTCTCTCCACGGTGCAGAGCCGTCCCAGGACGAGGAGGTGGCTGGTCAGTGGTAGAGCCCACGGCGACTGCACAACTCTACACCCTTTGCCCTCCCCACAGGCCACCGGCTGTCACCGCCACAGAAATAAGCAAAATGAGTCCCTTTCAGTCCTTCCTCCACACTTTCCAGTGAATACCTCTCGGCTATTTTGGGGTTTCCCTGTCCCAAGGTCCATTAAAAGCCCCAATACATCTTGGGGATATCTTGCCACTTAGTTTTAGACATTGTCCACAGGTGTTTGGTTTTGCTATGGAGGTGCTGTGGTTTTTTTTTTTT
>NW_007735643.1:3888-5460 GCF_000696425.1 Galeopterus variegatus
AGCGGGAACCGGTCTCCACACGGGATCCGAACCCTCGGCGGGAGCGCCGCTGCACTCCCAAACGGCGCACTCTCCAGTGGAGGTGCTGTGTTTTTACATGGGGGTTCTGAGAACTATGCAGCTGCCTGTGCTGTCTTCCCAGACTCTGTCCCAGAATACCTCACATTTGAAGGGACAGCACCCTTTTGGTGTCTCCTTAAGAAGAGCACCAATCTTCTGGTGCCTCTTGGTGAAACTCTGCTGGGTTTTGTGGCAGTAAGTGAAAGAAATGTGATAATTGAGCTGAGGGTCTCTGGTCCTGCAAAAGGGGATTACAGCCCCAAGTGCAGGGTCCACGGCACTCAGGAAACAGAGGCAGCATCCAGAGGAGGACCCACGACAAGTAAATGGCTGTGAGGCTCAAAGGACACTGGAAGTCAGTGGAAGGGCTACACAGTTCTCTCGTTTAAGGAACTAAGGAACGATTTTAGTGAGGATAACTTCCAAACAGAAGAAATTTCTAGTGGGGATTCAAACCACCACCATGACAACAACAGTAAAGACACACAACCTTTTACTGTCTTTCTATACCTCTTATCACAAAAAGTCATGACCTTCAGATGTCAGAACTATGGAATTTTTAGAAATTTACCAAAACTTGAGTGACTCAGACTGTTGGCTAGACACCTCAGCAATTCTAGATTGTGGTGAAGACCTCCCCNGAGTGACTCAGACTGTTGGCTAGACACCTCAGCAATTCTAGATTGTGGTGAAGACCTCCCCAAGTTAGTCTTTCCCCAGCTCAGAGACAAATGGCAGCTTCAAAGAAATATGGAGCTTTAGTCACAGATCTCCCCACGCAAGCCCTCAGGAGGAGCGAGTCAACCGCTCACCCAGAACGAGCCCCACAGACGCAGCGAGGTGGGCACCCTGCTGCCCGCAGGCGCGCCTGCTCGCACGGCCTCCTTTCTCATCAGAGCCCTGTCTGTTCAGAAGACCGACTCATGCTGACATGAGTCTCATCAGAGGATGCTGTCGTGGACTGAGAATTTTTAAAAATGGCTCTTTTAATGCAGCCCTTGGAAACTTTACAAGAAATGTATCGATTTGAAATACTCAAGCTGAATTATTGAGCTTTGGCAAAGGGAAATAAATCTTTCCCATTCCCCGTGCCTGCTGCCAAGTGTGGCTTCCAGGAAGCAGTGGCCGTCCTTTCTGGAAATGAAGCAAAACTCACATGTTCTATCCTTTTCCCTTTACTTCACCCCTCCCTCTTCCCTACACTTGCAATTCCCTGACAGAAGCACTTTACATTCATTGCTCATTTGCCTGAATAGGCATCTGAATTAGTAATGCCCAAATTAGTAATGCCTGGCTGAGGCAGCTTCCTAAATAATGAGGCCTGATCGCTCTGGCAGACCTGGAGGCCTGTGGAAAGCAGGCTTGCGGCACGTCATTAGGTTAAACACCCTCCCGGTTTTATAAGCAAAATTCCCCCTACAGACCTGGATGTGTAAAGGACAGGGTATATGTTTACTGCTGCTGCAGGTGAACAAGACCAGGAGCCAGCACTGGGGTGGGAAGGTGGCAGAG
>NW_007735643.1:6634-9482 GCF_000696425.1 Galeopterus variegatus
ATGAGATGTATGTTTAAATGGCAGTGGGGCTGGGGAGTGACAAAACATGTCCATTTTGATGCTTACTGGGCACGTTAAGCTTAATACCTCCCAAACTGACCTCTGCATGTCACTCGTCCGAATCTGCAGTTCCCAGTTTTTCCCATGTCAGAGAATGCCAACTCCATTGTTCCAGTTGGCAAGGCCCACGCCTGGCAGTCATCCTCAACCCCTCTCTCTCTTGCATCCCTTTCCAGTCCATTGGTAACAGCAGCTGGCTCTGCCCTCCAAACGCATCTAGATCCGATCACTTTCACCACCTCTGCTGCTACCACATTAGTCCCGGCCACCATCACCTCTCACCTGGATGTTTGTTACTGGTCCCTAACTGGTCTCCCAGCTTCCACCGTTGTTCCCCTGCAGTCTATTCTCAACACACCTGCCAGAGGATCCATTTAAAACAGCTCACGTCTCTGCTTAAACCCCCCCAGTGGCTTCCTATCTCACTCAGAGTTGACGTCAAAGTCCTAAAAATGGTCCTGTGGGCCCTGCATGATCTGACTACTGTCTGAACCCGTCTCCTACCATCCTTCTCCTCCGTCTTTCTGCTCCTGCTGCACTGACCTCCTTGCTTTTTCTCCAACATGCCAGGTACATTCCTACCTCAGGGCCTTTGCACTTACCGTTCCTTCAGCTGGAATATTCTTCCCCTAGATGTCCTCACTTCCTTCAAGTCCTCCCTGGACAGTCCATCTAAAACTACAAATCCCTATTCTCTGACTCCTTCTTATCTTCTTGCTTTATTTTTTTCCTTAGCATTCATCACTATCTAACCTATTATCTAATAATTTTACTATTTTTCTTGCTTATCATTCATTTTCCTCATTAGAATATAAACAGACCTTTGTTTTGATTTCTGCTATGTTGTCAATGCCTGAAGAAGTTTCTGGCATACTGTAGGTACTCAATATATATTTTTGAATGAATTAGAAGCTATGCCACATGAAAGAGACAGTGAAACAGACCTTTGTTTTGATTTCTGCTATGTTGTCAATGCCTGAAGAAGTTTCTGGCATACTGCAGGTACTCAATATATATTTTTGAATGAATTAGAAGCTATGCCACATGAAAGAGACAGTGAAGTACAATGGTTAGAAGTGTGGTCCTACAGTCTGGTTTCCTGGATTTGAATCTTGGCTCCCCAAATGCTTTTCTGTGCCTTGGTTTCCTCAACTGTAAACTAGAATAGTAACAGGACCCACATCAGGAATTGTGAGCATTAAGTACACTGAGTTGTGTAAAGCCCTTAAAACAGTGCCTGCATAGACTGAGCACTTGATAAATGTTAGCTATTATTAGGAGGGCCTTGTCTGCTGTACTAAGGAGTTTAGACTTTATCCTAAGGCTACAAGGAGTCATTGATGGATTTTAAACAAGGGAGCAACATAATCAGATATTGTTTTCAAAGGATCATTCCAGCTGCAGAGTGTAGAATGAATTAGAATAGGAGAAGACTGGTACGAGGAGACCAGTCAGCAGCTGTTGTAGAAATGGGATGACAGATATTGTTAGCCTGAACTAAAGCACCAGGAATGGCGAAAGCACAGACTCAAGACATCATGGAGGTAGAACTGATGGAACTTCGAGATTAATCCAATGTAGAGGAAGCAGTCAGCGACAAAACCCAGGCTTCTGATTCCTGCTACTAGACGAACGGTAGGGGCCGTCCATCCCAGCCCAGAGGACAGACGCGGAGGTGGAGGATGTATTCCATGTTTTAAATATGAGGTGACGGTGGGACATCTAGGTGAAGAGGTATGTATCTGGTACTTAAAGGAAAGATCTAGGCTAGAAATAAAAAAACATTTGGGAGTCACCACCACACTGATGATTGTTGAAGCCACCGGAGTAGGAGAGTTTTCCAGAGGAAAACGTTTAAGAAGGAAGCAATGTTAAAAGGGTGTACTCTTAAAGGATGGGACCGGAGAGAAGCCAGGGGACAGTGGCATCTTGCAATCCAAGAGAGTGAGTTTCAGGCAGCAGTCAGACACGAGAGTCCAGATAGGGAGGACCAAGGCACGCCCAGTGGATGTGGCATCTGGTGGCTGCAGCCAGGCAGCAGTCACAGGAGTAGAAACCAGGTCACAACAGGCTGAGGAATTAATGGGAGGTGAGGAAATGAGGAGTATGTGTGCATAACTCTTTCAAAAACTTGCCTGTGAAGACAAAAAGAGACGGTGGTGGTGAAGAGTGATGTGGAGTCCAGGCAGGTGTCTCCTCACTAGATGCAAATGAAAGAGCAGAGAGGGGGTCCCCCACTGGGGAGGCTGGGGCAGGGGCTTCCGTGTACAGGGGAGGGACGCCTTCCTGCACTGTGAGCGGATGAGCAGTAAGATGGGGCGTGGGTGCAGAGAAGCTGAGGGTGGGGCGGGAGGAACGAGGAGCTGACCCACCCTGCGAAGGAGGGAGGCTGTCCTGGAGCGTGCAGAGGGGGTGGCACTGCGCTAACACGGGAAAGCATGATGCCCAGCTGTGGTACCAGCAGCAGGGACTGGGAGAGAGCTGACCAGGGACACCCTAAAGCTCAGTGAGCAGCGTCACGGGCCCAGGTGAGGGGAGCCGACTCAACAAAGTGAGAACCGACATTTCTCACTGAGAAATGTCTGGCAACATCTCTCCTCTGAAAGCACAGATTCTAGGTTCCGAGACAGCAAGCTCCATATCGTAATTGGTATAAAACCAAAACCACACCAGACATTCAGTAGGAATGCACAGTGTTCCCAGAGAAATCTTTTAAAGAACTATTCCCATGACTCCTTTGATTAAAAACCTTCACACCAAAGGCACACTGAATAAAATCCCACTCATT
>NW_007735643.1:10383-13415 GCF_000696425.1 Galeopterus variegatus
TTCAACAAAGTGAGAACCGACATTTCTCACTGAGAAATGGCTGGCAACATCTCTCCTCTGAAAGCACAGATTCTAGGTTCCGAGACAGCAAGCTCCATATCATAATTGGTATAAAACCAAAACCACACCAGACATTCAGTAGGAATGCACAGTGTTCCCAGAGAAATCTTTTAAAGAACTATTCTCATGACTCCTTTGATTAAAAACCTTCACACCAAAGGCACACTGAATAAAATCCCACTCATTAAAGAGGCATTCGACATCCTCACCTGGCCCCCAGGGACTTTTCTAGACCTTCTCCCTAACACTCCCGCTGGTCCAGGCGCTCCGCACAGCCTCTGCTCACACGCCGCTGCCTCTCACTGGGTACGCATTTCCTCCGTCTCTTCCTGTCCAAGCTCACCTCTCCTGGAACTTGTTCTGAAAATGTCTTTCCTCCTGTCTTTCTGCTTCCAGAGCTCTTTGAAGATGTATATAGAATTTCTAGAATGCTATGTTAAATTAGAGTTATCAGTGCATATATCACTTTTCCACTAGGCAATGAGCTCCGAAAGCAAGCCTATTGAGTTTGACCTTGAACTCCCCACAGAAACCAGCCCGGTAAGTGTTCATACACTTGCATTGGCATGGTGGCTGGCCAGGCCTAGTTGTGCTGCTTGTCGCCACAGAAAAGAACAGGAAGACTTTCTGACAAGTGATGATTTGTGTATTAAAATGGAATGTGCCCTGCAAGTGTTGTCTTTCTGGCTAGAAAAGAGTATAAATTGGGTGGGCACTGAGATCATCAGTGGAAATTAGTCCTTAGAGTTGTAATACAAGGCCAGTGTCAAGGACATTTTTGATCCCTGATAAATTGGTTTATTGACTAGCTTTTGTTCCTTCCTAAGTTTTCCTTGTTTGGCATTTTAGGGCTATTTTCCTTCTGATAATGCTTTATCATTAACTCCTATTTCTTGTGCCTCCCTGATACAATACAGCCACTGCTGCAGGAGCACCAAGCACACAGGATCTCTTTTGCTTCTAAGAGAATAAGTATTGAAAGAATATTAACTTCTGGCATTTAAAGACAAAACCGTAAATTAAGATTCTGCTATTCCCGGCGCGTGGGGGATACTATCTATTCCATCCTCACCACCGCTCTGGAAGGTGGCTGCTACTATTTCAANTGCCTCCCTGATACAATACAGCCACTGCTGCAGGAGCACCAAGCACACAGGATCTCTTTTGTTTCTAAGAGAATAAGTATTGAAAGAATATTAACTTCTGGCATTTAAAGACAAAACCATAAATTAAGATTCTGCTATTCCCGGCGCATGGGGGATACTATCTATTCCATCCTCACCACCGCTCTGGAAGGTGGCTGCTACTATTTCAACTTTCCAGATGAGGAATGTAGACACGGTCTGAGGGATTAAATGACTTGCAAAGATCCTGAGCCCAGTGAGGGGTGGAGCAAAGACTTGCAGCCCCGCCTGACCGCAAAGTTCAGGTTCCCCCCATGTCACAGCATATCACGAGATGCTTCTAAAGGCTGTCCCCTCCCTCCACCCTGAGGATGGTCCTATCTCTGGCTTGGGACTTTGAACATCTGAATGTTAAGCAGGCTGTGAGTCCAACGGAAGGACGGGAAGAAGCTGGTGTCTAGTTATAGCTTCCATTTGCTATAGGGAAACATCAAAGGAAAAACAGGAAACAGGTGAATTTGAATGAGTTTTATTCTCTGAAATTGTCAACTGCCGTGTAGACCCTTCAGCTAACTCCCTCCCACCCACTCTAACTCAGCGCCCTGCTGTGCAGCACCTGCCCCGCTTCTGGCTCATGCGAGAGGAGACGGCTGACTGCAGGTGCTGGAGGGAGGGGCGGGAAGACCTCCCGATCCTGTCGTTCATCTCTGCACTCCTGCACATCTTCCCTCCATCCAATAGAAACTAAAAGTGTCAGGTAGTTGAAAACCGAGTCTGAGGCAGTGATCCTTTTGAAACATAAAGTGGATTGTGTTACTCCTTTACTTAAACATTTTCAGAAACTTCCCAGGGGCTCCTAAGCTCCTGCCTAACTTCCCACATGGCCCTGTGGCAGACCCGGCTCTGGCCGCACGACACGCTTACAATTGCGTCTGCTGGCCTTTGTACGTGCCACTCCCCTGCCTGGATGGGAGGCTTCTGCTTTCTGCCTGGTGAACCACACATACTTCACAATATACCAAGATTCCTTAAAGGTCACCTTCTGTGTGGAGTCTTTTATAACCTGCCACCCCGGGAAGGATTAGACATGCTGTCCTCAGAGGTGGTGAACAGCAAAGCAAATGAAAACGTAACGGAGCTGTCTTCTGCACCATGTTTGAGTTCCAGAGTTTCTACCGTACCTGGCATACTGTCCTCTGCTCTCGGCAAATGAATTCATTTGTTGTGTCCTGTTCACAGATCTCCCCAAGCCTAAGTCATCACATACACCGAGCTCTTCACCTGGATGTCCTCCTTGGAGCCAAATCATGAGAAATGGCTGGCAACACTTCACAGTTTGTAAAGGGCTTTCAAACACATTATCTCTTTTGGCCATCACGAAACCAGGTGAGTCAATGGTGAAGACATTCTTCTTCTCAACTGAGTGACCTGGGAGAAAGAGGCTAAATGGCTCGATCAAAGTCACCCACCTAGTTAAAAGTAAGGCCAAGACTGGAACTGAGGTCTCCTGCCTCTCAGTCCAGGGCTCACCTGATATACCCGACTCCCAAAGGACAGGTGGCTCTGTGGGTCAGTGTCCTTCAACAGGACTCTCCATAAGTATCCAACCTGTTTACAACCAGGCACTGGGGGACCAGTTACCTTAAAGGGTGGCCCTGTCCTATCGGGGTTTTCATGGATAAGGAATCAGAAGTCTCGTGTCTTCTTGGCTTTGTCCCCTGCCTTGCTTGGATAGGACTCAGCTAAGGCACTCACTGCCTTTGAGCCTGTTTCCTCATCTGAAGCATGAGAGTAACTCTTTCTATCACACCCACCTTGCAGGGTTCTTGTGAGGTCAAATGAGGCAAC
>NW_007735643.1:14317-17088 GCF_000696425.1 Galeopterus variegatus
GAGAGTAACTCTTTCTATCACACCCACCTTGCAGGGTTCTTGTGAGGTCAAATGAGGCAACGAACATGAAGGGTCTGAGACGTTACTATACAATACCAGTGATAGGTCAACATCCTATTCTGTGGCCAAGGATATGAACTGACGAACCACAGGAGAATGGGGTACATTATTCTCTGTTGTTTTAGGTCCTCTGTTTCCTTCTCCTTTAGGCTCTCTTATCGGGCTTGAGCTCCTGGCTTTCTGAACTGCACCTGCAGAGGCAGCCCCTAGGTCCCTGTCCCTAGGTCCCGTGGATGGCAGTTTGCATCACGCTTCTTGGGGAGGGCTTGATGCAAGGCAGAGGCAGTGGGGAGGGGGGCACTGTGTTCACATTTCTTTCCCTGTGGTGCGATTTTATCTTAACCCCTTTCTTAGGTACTTGTAGAATTTCAATTTCTTGGTTAACATCTCCTCATTGTATGTTGCATTTATATTTCTACATAACGTTTCCTTCAAGGAAAATGATGCAAACCACATCTCACAAAGCCTAAGAGAGGGTTGCAGGAGGGCCCCGGGTCTGAGCCATTAATGACGTACTTGCTAAACTCCTGCCAGCCTCTGAAGGATGCTGTNCCGGGTCTGAGCCATTAATGACGTACTTGCTAAACTCCTGCCAGCCTCTGAAGGATGCTGTGAAACCCAGGCACGACTCACCACACACACAATGGGCCAAGGTCTCAAAGACTAATAGTGGCAAGTGTCTGCAGTGATCTGTCCAATTTTGGTGCTCATATTTTATGATACTTCATGTCTGTAACATCTGTTCTGAAAAAGCAGTGTTGTTTCCCCATCAGGTTTAAAATCTAAAGCACGGACAAAATAACAATTTTTTTACAAGGTTTGGTTTATAGGACAAGAAAGGATAAAATATTTTAAATTGGCACTGCTCTGAGAAATCATGGTGGATACATACTTGGACTCTTCTAAAAAACATTCGAATATAATAAAATAGACTCTTAACATGAAAAACTCTATTGGATACAATTTAATCTTTCTTTGATTCCTGAGTGGGGAAATTAGTATTTTAGTATCAGGGCCACCACTGTAAACATGAGCTGTCATTGCACTGGTAAAATATATAATGTGCCAATTACTACTAGCTTTACGATTCACAGAAAATCAGATAACAGGGGTTTTACTGTAACTGGGATCGGTTGATGGTTAAAAGAATCAAAGTGTTTTCCAAATGAGCCTAAATCATTTCTGGGAAATAATACATGCTTTGTGAAAATAGGACAGAATTTATAAGGAAGTGTTTGGGACTCCCTGGAAGAAAAGAGCTATATAATTGTAAGTTATTTTTTATTATTAAGTTTTTATTTTGTATTTGAATTTCGTTGTATTATTGTTGTTGTAAATCCCGTGCCAAAGGCCCTAGCCACTAACCACACAAGCTCTCCTTAATTGGAGTGAAAGACTTCTCCAGCCTTTCCTAAATCCGAGGGGCAACAGGCAACTCTGGAGGGGCCTATCACAAGAAGTCTTTCCGAGCTCATGTTCGGAGCACCCTTTGCTTAAAGGAGCTTGGGCTGGATTCATAGCTCTCAGCTCTGAGGAAGAGAGAGAGAGCAGGCAATGGGGGCGGCGGGGGTGCGGGGAAGAGAGGCTCACGTCACACACCATTCTGCCACCAAGGACAGAGTTTCTACACAGTTTCATTAGAACATGAAACCTACTCTGTTGACTGTGAGTCTGCTGTGAGCCAAAAAGAAGTCAGTTCGCTTCCTTAGTATCTGGGGTCCCATAATTCTGAATCATGGCCACATTAACTCTGCTACTGAAAAAGCAAGAGCTTGGCAGCACAGCCAGCCCCCCGGTTCACAGTGCCTGGAACTACCAATGCAGGGCACAGGGACTTGTGTCCTTAGTTGGGGCAAGAGGGAGGGGCGAACCCTGGGGGGGGGCGGGCAGGACAAAAGGGAAGGGGACTTTTTATTTAATGCTTGCTACTTTTTTCTGCAGAATCCAATTCCCCCTGATTGGGAAGGATGGACGATTCCGATTTCCTGTATCTCTTCTAAAACAATGAAACCCATTCTCCGGGAGGGCAGGTGAGTTGTGGCTGTGGGCTGCAGCTGGCTTGAACAGGCATGGCTAAGTAGCCGCTCAGCGAACCAAAGACGTCCTGGTGAACTGAGGGCTCAGAGCCCAGAGCCCAACCCCTGAGGGGGCTCCTTCCCCTGGCCCGAGGCAGGGTTTCCTGGGGCCTCCTGCATGTCAGGGAGCCCCACTGCTGGGGTGGCAGGAAATCACAAAGCTATGAGGATAAAGACAGTCCAGGTCCCCATGCAGCTTTAGGGCAGATTTCTATTTCCCCTTGTGGTGGAGAAGCAGATTCCAAACTGCATTCAAACACAATACGGTCCCCAGCACGGAAGCAATGAAACCCTTTAAATCTTCAGGCCTTCACTCTGCGCCCTCCCCTGCTGCTTCAAGCTCACAGAAGCCTTTTGTTATAGTCCTAGGAATGTGTACTTAACAGAGAAAGCGCGGTTTTGCGGTTACTGTGAAAGAAAAGAGAGCATGGGGAGAGCAGAACTGCCTTATAAGACCCTCTCCCACAGTGGATGGCAGCCTGTTTCAGAAAAACAGGGAAATCCACCCAAGGACAGGTAACCTCACCCCCTTCCCGTACCCTCCCAAGTGCTGGAGTGAGAGGCAGGAAATACACTGGACAAGCATTATTAAATGGATTTGAGTGTGGGAGTGAGCACGGGGGGGGGGGGGGGGGG
>NW_007735643.1:17752-21855 GCF_000696425.1 Galeopterus variegatus
GTTTTGCTGCACTGGTTGTTGTGACTAGTTTAGAGGGGTGCCGAAGAATTACCCCCATCTCATTCCCTAAGGGAAACTGTGTGGAAAATCGGCAGTCTGCTTACTATGATCTAGTGTAACAGCCTGCAGCCAAAATCATGCAAGGACTCAGAGGTGGGAGGGACCTCGGTGCGGATCTTCACCAGCCTTCTGGTCATAATGCAAGATTTGTGCAAGGCTCACGTGAACAGCATGAACACGGTCCATTTCTCCCAAATCAGGGACTATCTATGATAATGAGCAAGAAAAGAATAAAAAGTATTCTCAACAAGTGGAGGAAGGCTCCTTATAAACAAATACCTAATTACACGTAAAATATTTTACAGTGTTATATAAATCTTAGGAAGAATAAAGCCAAGGCTTAAAATGTGTTAGCATGAGGACATTTTTATTTCCACTTGCAGATGACTTGAAAGTGATGCTTTCAGAAAGGGTCAGCCTTATGCAAAATTCTGAAGTAGGCAATTCCATCTCAGCTTCCTACTTCTCTGCACTTTTTCCTTTGAGGATGGCATGAGGTATCACAGAATAGTGGAATGAGCACAGGCTTTGGATGACACAGCTCTGGTATGAATCCCAGCCCTGTCCCTGACGAGCTATGACCCAGGCAGGTCACTTAGTCTCCTGCCTTTATTTCCTCGGCCGTGAAAAGTGGATCCCGACTCACAGGCATTGTTGCAAACATTATACCTGAGAACGTGCTGGTCCTTCAGCAGACACTCAGAAATGTCACCTCTTCTTCTTTCCTCCTAATGGCTCCCTTGTTCCCCGAGAAGGCTGTGCCCTAGTAATTGGCACATCCCTGCTTCCTCTCACCACCACCACCCATTAAAACAAGCTTCCAGGAAGGGATCTAAAAATGATTAATGCTCTAGTGAAATGACCAGCAAGAGCTTAATGAACTGTCTCCCTGGTCTATGTGTTTTTTTGCTTTTTTTTTTTTACAAAAATCCATGCTCAAGGAGTAAACTGCTAATGATAGAAATCCAGGCACAAAAGGAAAAGCCAGGAAGTATTTTGAAGGCAGCCAGTCTTTTCTGGAAACTCTAAAACTAGACAGATAAGCAGATAACTCCAGTGGCAGGGTCACCATAGAATGTTCCAGAAAGACACTGCTTCTTGGAATTATCACTGGCCTTTGCTAAATTGCCTCCCCTTTTCCTATTGATTGCCAAACTTTATGTATCTACAAATGGAGGATTTCTCATTTTTACTTAGATTCTAAATGAGTCCGGTAATCGAGATACCACCAGAGCACGAGGTAAAAGCAGAAAGACTGGTTGAGGTTGAGCTCTTGTTATAAGCAATATCCGGGCCATAATCAGAGCTGGCGAAGAAAAAAAACACAGGGGGAATAAACCAGGAAAAGGATCAACTATTTGCTCTCACCACTGTGGAAGTGGTGTGAGGCTTTGCTTTAGTGTCACGTATCTAAGAGTTTAAAGAATTTTCTGAAAATTGTTGTTTTAAAATGGCAAGGGATGCCTGTGAAACAGTGAGGTCCCCATCCTAGGAAGGGTCCATGCAGAGGTGGATGGCTGTCACTGTGGGATGCCATGTACGGAATGCTGGCACGGGGCGGAAGCCTGCCCTAGATGACCTGGAACGTCCATCTAACCCTGTGTCCTACGATAGGTTTATAAAAGCAGCAGCAAACGAAAAGAATAATAGTTTCAAATTTTCTATAAAATGTAGGTTATTACTGAAGATGGACCCCATCCATCCTCCCTAGGTTAACCCTAATCAGGAACAGAGAGGAAAATCTGATACATGTGACAGTCACACATTTTAGATTGCATCTTGCCGACTAGAAGACTCCATGGTATTTTTGTTTTAGTGCGTGTGGTTTCTCACACGACTTTGGACATGTACTCTCCCTGCCCCATGACATTTAGGAACCACAGACTGTGGCACACAGAAGCTTGGTTCTGAGCTGTATGGCCACTAACACAGGCACGGATGCTCACACACGTATCCTCCATACCGAAGCCACCCCCAGCTCTTTCAAGGTCTTCGAAAGCGCAGTTGAATTACTGGTTTTCTGTGCCCTTTCTGAAGTAAATGAGTGCTTTTCTTGATGGGTTTATGTTCAAGGGCTCTCTAGACGAACTCTCAAGTCCATCTGGAAAGCCCTTGAACATGAGCCCTTGAAATTTTTGTGTCACTTTCAACATCTCTGTTCTCACTCTAGGATACCGCAGTCCAGAAGGAATTAGGAGAAAAGAGGGTTGGGGTTCACTACTGATACTCAGGACCAAGCAGTAAGCTGAGATCAGGGCTTTCTGGTGGGCAGGGAGACTGGGAGGGTGGGGCACACGGCCTGACTTTAGACGAAGGCGTCTGCAGATACTGATCCCTTCCAGCCCGAAGGAGGATGCAGGAAGGAACTAAAGTAGGGATGGAGAACTGGCTCTACTGAATCAAGTATGAACCTTGTGGCTTCTCTGTTTTATTTTTAAAAATTTAAACCACACAGTTCGAGGTACTTATAAAAGACAAACACAGGGTTCAAGGTAATTACAAAAACGTATAAGTCAAAACACATTAATGGTTTGCAAACAATCCATTATTTTGGATTATCCACATCATTTTCCTTTTCATTAGAACAGAACATCAATAGTTGATGACAGGCTTCTACAGTCATGGCAGAACAAATCCAAACTTAATTCCTATTTCACTTGTTTATTTTCATTCCTCCCTTCTCACATCGTCTTTTCTCCTTTTTCCGTCGTGTCTCTTCCATTTATTTCCTACATTCACTTTGTGTCCTTCCATCTCATTTCCCTGTACTTTTTTCCTCCTCCTTCGTATCTTTTCCTCCTCCACTACACACTCCATCCTCCCCTTTCCTACGGCTTCTCTTTCACCCAGTTCCTACCCCTTTTAAGTAGGTTATCCAGCTATCGCTGAATTTCCTGAAGTCTTTTGGGTCTCCTCTTCCAAATACTCTTTTATTTCTCATAGGTACCCTGCTCTTTTCTACTGTCTCTCAGTACTTTCAGTATTTGCCACCTGCTATTATCCTCTTCGGTGCAGCCTTACTTTGCTTTCCATCATATCTTGTCAGGTACTTTTTCCTTCTTATTGCATCCCCTGGGGAAAATGGTGGGTGGAGGTGGTGGTGGTGGCTGGAATTGTAGAGAAAAATATAAAATTTACATTAAAGCTGGAGTTACCAGACAGCAACAGTTTGTGGAGCCCAATTCCATACTCTTTGCACCTGTCACACAGTTGAGATTTTGGAATAAACTATGTATGCCACCCTTGTTATCAAATATTTGAGAACAATTAGCTCTGCTGGCAAAAAATGATTTATACTGGAAATTCTAGGAATGTCTTGTAGGTATTCTTTTTCAAGTGAATTTTATGTTTCTTTTTCATGATACCTCCACTAATTTGGTATCATGGGTGGGTACATTGCTGAGGAGCATTGGGGAAGGGGGCTGCAGAGTATGAAAGAGAAAAATCTATGCCCCTAATATTTCAGAAGAATGCGTTCAAAAAAATGTAGGTCAAATAACTGGTTTCTCAAATTCAAGACATAATTCCTATTTTTTCTACAAAATTTGTTGGGGCAAGAGAAAAGGTGATTTGATACCACCTACAATTTTCTTTCTCCAAAAAGGAAATAAAATTTATCAATCCAATCCAATGTCTATTGTTCTAGTAATAAGACACTGCTAAACAGGTGCATCCTGTTTCACTGAGCAGGTAGATGGTTTACATAGAACCATTTAGGCAAATCCTTCCCTCTTTAAATATGGTATATTGCTGCCTGCCAGTGAGTAAACCTAAAGTGGGTTATTTGGTTAGTCTTTACATATTATTTTATTATGAGACTGCCCTTTTCCTTCTCATCTACCTTTCATCAGGCTCAGAAATACAAAAACTCTCCTTTTTGAGTTTTCATGGCACAGCAGTCATATAGCTTTGAGTCTCACCTGCTCACTGCCTAATGAGCCCTGAAAACTTACAGACCCCTGTCCAGAGCCACTGTTTCCTAACGGGAAGGCTGACCATGCACGTGTTCATTCAAAGCTGATGTGGATCTGTCTATACTTTAA
>NW_007735643.1:23273-27997 GCF_000696425.1 Galeopterus variegatus
TTTTTTTTTACATGAAAACCTCAAGTGATGGCTTCATTATCAACTTAAATTGCAAAGAACAGAGGTTTGTAGAGCAACCCGTCTTTCCTTGGTGACTACTCCCCCTATGGTTCCCAGCTACAGGTGACAAGCTTCTTAACCAACCTTCACAGTGTGCACTCTGCAGCATAGCTGGGGTACTACCAAATACTCATCCTTTAAACCTTTGTACCGTCTTGCTAGTCTGCCTTAGTCTGGGGTGGAGACAACTGAAACTTCCCTATTACTAGAATTTTGGGTCCCAGCACAATGTGTCTCAATGGTTTCTTACTTTATACCCTTCACCCAGTTGATCACAAAGATTATTCCTCAACCTGACATCTTTATTATACTGTTCTTCTCCTGAAGGGCTACAGTGACTTGTCATTGTCCAACAATATTGGATTCAGCAAACAAATGTGACAGTTTTAAGTTGATATAGTATACACATGATGTCCTTTAATGCTCACAAGTCTATGAGGTAGATATTACTGGGCCTGGTTTATCAAAGAACCAAGAGTGTGCAAGGTCCAAGGTTACACGGATTACACAGTCATGTCTGCTCACTGCAGATTCAAAGACAAAATCCTTAACACGACTGTCCCACTCTACCTCACCCTCTTCACCTCTTGCAGTTCTACCATGGGTTGCTCTGGTGTCCCACAACAAATTCACCAATGTCAGTTGGGCTGGCCTTTCCATTTCTTGTAGAACAAATCCTCTTCTGGTCTCAACCCTTCACAAACCAGGTTCCCCTTCCCAGAAATATCCTACCTCTTCTTTGCTCGATTAACTCTATGCTTTCGAAGCATCTGGTGTTTCTGCATCAATGCACTTACCCCCACGTGTAACTAAATAAATGAGACATATGTTACCTATCACTGCTCCTGACCGAGGCCCCACTAAACCACAGTAGAGGGAAAAAAAAGTACAAACCCACAAGGAGACAGAACAGGGGAGGAAACAAGGGCAGTTGAGAGAGGGACACGGAATGCTGGAGGATGAAAAGCAGGCGGACAATTGATTGGTATCTAACTTAGCAGAGTGGAAAAGTTGAACCCTATCTGCCTGCGCGGGGAGATACCAAGAAACAAGCTGGTTTCCCTGACCTCCGAAACCTCAGAAACTGGCAGTTCCAAGAACTGTACCTCTGAAGGCAGGAGGGGAGCAAGGGAGGCTGACAACAAAAGGGTTCGTGGCAGGGCTGTATCCTGCCCTCCCCCAGCCCAGCGACTGCTCGTTCTAGCAGACAACAGGACATTTACTTGCTGCCATCTGGGTGAGTCAGAGAGTACCAGGTCCAGGAGAGTGCAAGGGTGCAAGAGCCCTGGAATACAGGGGAATTCAGTGGAAATCTGCATGATGAACAGTAAAAGATTAAGCCCTTCCAAGCAGGAGACCACAGGATTTCTTTTTGGGCAAAATCATGTGCCTAAAAGAAAAGACTTCCGGATTCCCCCTTGAGACAGCCAGGCCCCATCGAATTACCCAACAATTGGACCCACCAGGCATCAATCTCTACCTGTACACACAGAACTGCCATTGTAGCTAGACACCTAAGGGTCACCCACCCATCCAACTTAAAAAAAAAATCACAAATCAGGTGGTGGAAATTGCTAAGAAGGAAAACAGCTCAGGGTGAAGGGAGTGGAGGAAGGTGCCATGCTGGACAGAGCTGGCGGGAAGCTTCTCTGTGGAGGTGATATTTAAGCAGAGACCTGGATAAGGTGAGGGACTGTGACATGGGAATATCTGGAGGAACAGCTTTACAGGCAGAAGGACAGCAAGTGCAAAGGCACTGAGATAGGAACTTCGGAGTATTCCAAGAATAGCAAGAAGACCAGTATGGCTGGAGAGGAATGAGCCCAACAAGAGGTGACAGAGAATGAGGGTGGAGAGGTTTACAGCGTTTACAGGGTGCAGATCACACAGGGCCTGGCAGTTCATACTGAGAACCCAGAATGCTTCTAAATGTAACTGGAAGCTCGTGAAGGTTTTGGAGCAAGGAAGTGACATAATCTGATTTATATTTTACATCAGATTACTCTGGTTGCTGTGTGGAAATCAACTATATGGCTGGTGATAATTCCTTGGTAAGTGTCTATCTCCCCTACTACACTGTAAGTTAACATGAAGGCAGGGGCCGTATCTGTTCTGGTCACTGATACATCCTCACACCTCACAGTATGCAGTAGCCAGCCAATAAATACCTGCTGAAAGAACTTATAGAACAGCAGAAGTAGAACTAGAAATCAGGTCAGAGAGTCCAAAGGCCCTGGTCCTTCACTGCATTAAACCAGACTTCCAAAAAAGATAATGAAACCTAGCAGAGAGTCCTAAGGTACTTTACACAACTTTGATGAAGACCAGGAGATGATGAAGATGAAGAGGATGATAATAATAATATCTAGGCTTACTCTATAAACAATATGACATCACTGCGACCTATTTTAGAGCAAGCATGCATTGAAAATGGCAATTATTCTTATGTAGACAAACGGTGCTAATTAGTGTTTACAATGACAGTCTCTCTGTGTTTGTAACACATTCCAGCTAATCGCATTCTATAATATAAAATCAAACGGAAAACAAAAGTAATCATACTGCAAAATATTTAAACAGGCCCTGTTCTTCTGAGTGCCCCAAACTAAATCATTGTTTTGCATTTTCATATTTAAAGCTTATCCCAAGGCATCTGTATAAATATATTTTTCCTCATCTTTGTGAGTACATTACATGCAGCGTCACTCATATTTGATAATTCACCTTTTTGAAGATCAATACTCAATTCATCAGGACAGTTTGTTCTTAAAAATAAACAGGAGAAACTCACAACTTTTGCATGTTCTAGAAACAACCTCAGGCCAATAACGTGCTCCCTTTTGACGTGTAGAAGAGATGCTCCCTTCATTCATTCAACAAACATGTGTGAAGACTCTGGGCCAAAAAATTATAAAATATTGTGAATACAAAGAGGAATAATGGTCTCTATCTTCTATGAGTCCAACAGGCAAACTTCTTATCAACCAACAAATTTCTTCCAGGTTAATGGCAATTTCTTTTATGCTTCCCTAATTTGCAATGTGAATCAGGAATATAACCATGAAACTCCAAAGATGTGTATAGTTCACTGATTTATTCTTATGCCAAAATGATCATTTCTTATAAACAAAGCAAGAACGAATACCAAGCTGTGGCAGAAGCTTGGAGACATGGGACTGCTAGAAGCTCCCATTAAATCTAGAGTATTTAAGAAAGAAAGGTTACATTAACCCCTAAACCAGGAAAACAACATCTATCAAGAAACTTGTAGAGAAATGGACTCGGGGCAAATCAAGTGATTAAAACATGTCATTCAAGTAACTGTCCACCTATATGGAAATAGAAAGAGGACAGGAAGTCAGTTATTTTTATTATACATGGGCAGGACAAGTAGTAAAGGGCTTATAGGCCACCAGGGAAAATTCAGGCTAATTAGGAGACCAAACTTTTAAACTATGAGCTGGGCTATGAGAACTGCTAAGGGAACCTATAGAATTCCCAACATCGGAGATATTCGGAGCTGAGTTCAACTCTAAGGGATAATTTCAGAATAATTATCTTTGCCCAAGTGCTGGCAAGCACTGAAATAATCCACTAGAGGTCCAGACTAGGTCAAATGATTATAAAGCTTATTTGAGAAATTTGTGCTATGGCTTAAGATTGGTTGTCCTGTGATTATACCCCAGACGATTTACACCTGGTGTTAAGTGAACTATATCATATACATAGTCAACCGTGTCTGACAATGATAACGATTAATTAAAATTGCCAGTTCATAAGGGACAGCTGAAGCTAAATATTTGTAGTGCTCATAAATCTATATCATTGAAGAGTAACAGGAATATGTTTTAAAATGATATAGAAAGAATCAGATCCAGAACACTGAGATGGTTTCCAGAGCCCTAATAATGCATCCAGACAGCACGTCCCTGCAGGTACCAGGCTCATTAGAAATCTAAGCAGTCCATTCCACCACAGGGGCTGATCTTTTAGAAGAACGTGATGATCACAGCTGTAGCTCTGAGCTTCTGGAAAATACTCCGCAAGTGAGACTCTCGAGGCTTCAGTACACTTGCACTTTCTTGCCCTCCCAGACTTTGAGAAAGCAGGGAAGGACCATCCCATCCACTTCAGCACTGTGTCTGGAGGTTTTAAGTGGTTTGTGTTATCAGCCCCCTGCAGTGGCCTAACCAACAGGAAGTTGAGAAAGCAGGGAAGGACCATCCCATCCACTTCAGCACTGGGTCTGGAGGTTTTAAGTGGTTTGTGTTATCAGCCCCCTGCAGTGGCCTAACCAACAGGAAGTTTCCCCAGAGTTTCCATCACAGGAAATTTCCTGTGAGGAAGCCTGTACTGCACAAACAAAGCATTCGTTCCTCCATCCCCCTCAGAAGCTGTGGCTGAGGCAGTGTGGCGGGGGTGGGGGTGTGTGCATGGGGTGGAAGGTGGCAGGGGCTGAGGGCCAGGCAGCAGGGGAAGAAATGGAGGAAAACAAAGAAGTTATTTTACTTCCCTTGGCCTTGGATTTGTTGGAAAACTGCTTACTCATTAGCACATGTTGGCTTTCACCTCCTGGCTAGCAGCTTCACCCCAGGCCAGAGTGAACTTGGAAAGAGAAGATCTAACATGGGGGCACGTTCTGCTGGTCGACCTTCACCCTTAAC
>NW_007735643.1:29200-31459 GCF_000696425.1 Galeopterus variegatus
CATATTTGCCATTCTGATGCTGGGAGTCAGAATAATTAAAGCAAAATCACATGGGATGAGTCAGGACAAATATTCAATGAATTTAACTCATTGTTTCACCTGTATTTTTTACTTTTCATTAAAAAAAAATGTTTGCTGCAAAATATTCTTGCTTTTTAATTCTTTTCAGTGAACAACTGGTCCCATACTCTGGAAGAATATTTTAAAATTTGAACCCCCATTTGCGACAACATGTGTGAACATGGAGGATATTATGCTAAGTGAAATAAGCCAGGCACACAGAGACAAATTTTGCATGATCTCACTTATACGTGGAATCTAAAAAGGTTGAACTCAAAGCAGCAGAGAGTAGAATGGCGCTTACCAGGTGATGGGGGGCGGGCCAGGGCAGGGGGCTGGGGAGATGGTGGTCAAAGGATACAAAATTTCAGTTAGGAGGAGTAAGTTCAGAAGATTTCCTGTGACTATGGTTCATAACAATGCACTGCATACCTGAAATTACCAAGAGAGTGGATTTTAAATGTTGTTACCATAAAAATATANATTACATTATCACTAGTGAACTGTAAGGTGTCATATAAATATAAGGTACTATTAGCTTAACCATAACAATATTTGCACTATAGCAAATGCCTGCATGATAGCATGTTATCTACAGAACAGCCAGGCATGTCCCTTGGAGGCCCATTCTATTTCCCAGTTGTAGTGGATTGAATTATGCCGCTCAAACTCACTGAAGCTTGAATTGTGTCCCCCAAGTTTTANACCAGATGGACTTTGGACTTCCCAGCCTCAGAAACTGTAAGCACTAAATTTTGTTTTCTTTCTAAATTACCCAGTTCCAGGTATTTTGTTACTAGCAACAGAAATGGACTAATACACCAGTCTATGTCAAGATAATCCAAATTGAACAGAGCACAAGCTGTACTTCAGCTCACCACAATGCTACAGAAACAGAGCATTTGGATTACTTGAATTTTTTGGTTGCTTCCTCAAGATTAAACAAGCTTTTATTTAACAACCACAAGAAACATTTCAAAATGTAGGAAATAGGCCTAACTGCCCTAAGTCATAGCCAAAGAGATGTCTCTTGAACTAAATCAGATGACTTTTTAAAAAATTTTGCCTTTTTCTTGACCTTAGGTCAAGGAAAGATCATGGCCTAAGGTCAGGGTTTAAAAATGGTCAGCTGAGAGGTCTGTTTTGTTCTCTTCCTGTTAATTTATGTTTCTCTGTTTGCATATTTGCCATTCTGATGCTGGGAGTCAGAATAATTAAAGCAAAATCACATGGGATGAGTGAGGACAAATATTCAATGAATTTAACTCATTGTTTCACCTGTATTTTTTACTTTTCATTAAAAAAAATGTTTGCTGCAAAATATTCTTGCTTTTTAATTCTTTTCAGTGAACAACTGGTCNGTGGTCAAAGGATACAAAATTTCAGTTAGGAGGAGTAAGTTCAGAAGATTTCCTGTGACTATGGTTCATAACAATGCACTGCATACCTGAAATTACCAAGAGAGTGGATTTTAAATGTTGTTACCATAAAAATATAAGTATGTGAGTTAATGGATATGCTAATAGCTTGATTTAGCGAATCTACAATGTATGCATACATCAGAACACTATGGTATATACACTATAACTGTATACAATTTTTACTTGTCGATTTTAAAACATTAACTAAAATTTTAAATGAATAAAATTTGAACCCCATTTTCAAGATAATTTGGGGGGCTCACTATATCAAGGGTCAGTACCATTGCCTTTTGTTTACAGACCTGTTGCAACACCAGGCCTGTGCTTCAAGCTTCTAGAGTGGAAAAGAGAAAAACCAGAAAAAGAGAAGAAAAAGAAAACACAATTCCTGAAGAAATGGGGGCCACGAAAACGAAGACTCAAAACCGTGACAATGCAGCATGTAAGCCAAATGACGAGGGGAGAAATCACATGCAGTCACTTGAGCACACAGACACATATTTTAATAAGAACAGAGAACATGTGGCTTGGTCGGTATGATGTCATGCAACATATCACAAGTGTCTTCTGTTGGAGTCCCATGTTAAAGGCCTCCTCAGAACCCTTCTCCTAAAATCAATTTGATTCTATTTCACAAGAATTTATTAAGAACATACCATGTGGCAGGCATGGCCCTATTCTTAAGGAGTCACTTTCTAGCAGGGGATGTAGACATACAAATACTACAGTAATAAATTCATGTTTAGTGATCAGCCCCAGGTATGAATAGGGGATGTGT